>NC_056729.1:1611192627-1611492627 GCF_019279795.1 Protopterus annectens | reverse complement strand
CCATCTTGCTGAAACAAATGCCTTATTAAATTCAGCCAGAAAGCTGCTACATTAGTATTCATTCTAATGGACCAAGCCTGAATATTAAGCCACAGCCTGTTAAATTTCTGGCTACCCTCCCTACTCTTTATGAAATTTTGATGGCTCAATGTGACTATGGAGAACAAAATTTTTTTCTAATATATTTGTAAGCATCTTGGCAAAAACCTCTACCTCCATCTGGAGAAGGGAAATGGGTCTATAATTGGTTGCAATATAATGATCTTTGTTAGGTTTGGGTAACATGATACCCTTAGCCAATATGATGGCAGATGGGAATGCCACAAGCCTAATGATATCCTCATAGTATAACATTAATGAAGTTGTATTGAAACGTTTTAAAGAAGCCAGCCATAAACCTGTCAGTTCCAGAACTTTGCCATCTGGTAAGTTCTCAACTGAGATTAAAATTTCATTAAATGAAAGAGGTTGTCCCAACAATTTTTGACCCTCAGAATCAATTTGTGGCAACTCAAGATCACACAAAAACTTGTACATATCAAGTTCCTCCTAATACTCTCCCAGGTGGGTATATTTGTCTTATATTCCTCAGCAAGTAACTTATTAATTCCAAATGAGTCATCTGTAATCTCCTCATTGGTATCTTTCAATACTCTGATAGTAATTTTTTTACACAGCTCCCTAAATTTATTTGCTAATAATTTTTGGGAATTAATCCTTCTGGCCCAGTAAAATAATTTCATTCATTCTTATTTTTCGTGTGTCCTGAATGTTAATATCTATCTGTAGATTAAATTAATTTCCCTGATATTATGTGCCAAAAACTTATTTTTGCAACCTCCAGCTTTAAATTTCTTTTCATATGCTCATTTTTTTCTCCAAATTCCTAACCTCTTAGGTCCTTTTTTGTATGATCCACCCACTTCTCTTTCTCCATCCACCACTCTTGTTGTTTATATCCAAAGGCATCTCCCCTGTTTGGACCCCCCCCCGCCTTAAGAAGCATATCACTGAGCATCTTCCCACCTTGGATAAGCATGCCCATCTCTTCCCTGCTGCTTCATCAGAAGCCCGAGCTTCTAATCGACCCCGGGCAGCTGGGCCACAATCAAGGCTTATAGGATCATAGAATCATAGGAAGTTACTAGGCTATTGGCCCTGAGGCCTTTATAAGGCCTTTATAAGCCTAGCTAAGAGTTTATCCCATGTATAGACACATCGTCACCCAATGTCCCTGTCCAACAGGGACATGGGTGGAATCCCAGGGATGTATTTTCTATTTCCCATTCAGTTATCCAGGTTGCACTTAAAAAGGGGTAAAGAGGTACTCTGCTTGATGTGGAGAGGGGTCTAGTCCACAAATGGGGGAGTCTCTGGGACACAAATTTGTCCCACCAATGAGTCCTATTGACGTCACAGACCAGGTTGAGGCATTGTGTGTGTGCTATTCGAGTGGAGCTTGACTTGCGGATATATAGCAGTCCCATCAAGGCGGGGTCCGAGATCGTCTTGTATGCCAGACAGAAGTCACTTCTGAGGAGTCTGTATGTAACAGAATAGAGAGATAGGGCTTTAGCCTATCTGTGTATGGTAGATTTGTGAGGCCCTGGATTGTCCTGGTGAAGAACCTCTGTGGGCTTTGTGAGGTACATGCCGAATGGGGCATTGTACTCAATAATGGGCCTTATAAGGGAAGAATACACAGATGTTATGACCTCCTTGTCCCTGGATAAGATACTCTTACTTATGAGGTGGGCCATGTAGAAAGCTTTCCATACAATGGAAGCAACATGGTGGTCAAAAGTCAGGTTGTTATTAATCTGGGTGCCCAAATCCCTCATGACTGACTGCGTGCTTATGACATTGTTAATAATGTGATAATTGGTGGGGACTTCTCTCTCCCCAATGGGGATGATGATTCATTTTTTTGTATTCAGCTTGAGGCCATGTTTCTGGCACCAGTCATTTGTTTGGGTGAGACCCTCTTGGAGGATGTCCATGTCTCTAGGGGAACTGAAGACAGCACCCGGTTTGCAGTCATCTGCAAACTTGGTTGGCCATAGCCCACTGGTTTTGGTCTGTACCGCAGAAAAGTATATCCCAAATAACAGAGGCCCCAAGACTGAACCCTGGGGTATACCACTCGATACAGGTCTATCCCTCTATGTCAGCATTGATCTTGGATACTTTTATTTGAAAAGAAAAACTCCTACACTCCTCCTTGAACCTTTGCCAGGCAAAGTCACCTGTAATATTGCTACTAAAACCTCCATACTTGGATTTCCTGAAGATACTGATGATTTTTTTAAAAGCAAAGGATCTAATCTCTAGAAATAAGCTAAAGGGGATATTTGAAGAAGTTAATTGCTGACCATATCATAATGATCTGGTAAAGTTGAAGATATTACTGTAACATTCCATATCCTTATTTTTATTTATTTATTTTTATTTTTACATTTGTTTACTGGGTTAGTCTGATTGGGCCCAGAGAGCCATTTTCCGTGGAGATCCAAGGAAAAAAGTTCCCGCAAAGTAATTAAAACATAAGAAAAAAACTAACAAATCAAGATGTAAGATACTTAATGGTACAAAAACAGAGAGAAATATACAATAAAAATATATCCTGCAAAAAAGCGTGCAAGAAAGGAACCAATAGTCAAACATACTAACACTTTTATGATACTGGCTCTAAAAAGTGAATTTCCTGATATCTGGATGCAGAAATTGAAACCTATCAAGCAAGTCACATACATCCGATCAAGAATTAGGCTCTTAAGCTACTCTTGGCAACCTGAACATGTTTACTAGAATTCTATCAATAGAGGGATCTGAAGCAAACATTAAAGTCCCCATCCCACATAAATATAATCTGTCTTTGTGTGTTTCTCGAACAACTTTTAAGTTCAACTAAAGGGCAAATATCCTGATTTGGTCCATGAATGTTTCCTAATGGTATGAATCCTGCCACCATGCACACATACATGATAAGCTACCTACCCAAATTATCACTGTTATCCTTAACCACATTCTGTGCTAGTGATCTGTAGAGCAAAAATACCACTTCCCTCTTGACAGAAGATGTAGGGCTACAAAATATTTCCCTAGACTTTTATTAAAAAATAAATAAATACTTATTATACTTTTTTAAAAGTTTGATTTCTTTCAAAAAATAAATTTCGACTTTTAGTTCTTTAACACATTCCACTCAATGGAGCAATTTTCAGTTTGTATAAAAGCTTCCGATGGGTGTGGCCTGAGGCTTTTAAAAAAAATTAAGTTAGCACCTCACAGATCAAACAAATGTTCATATCTCTAGAACCAAAAGTATTACTAGAAAACTGTGAATGGCAAACTATTCGGCACAAAGTGATCTTAACTTTGGCTGCATTCATTCAATTCTATGTCTTAAATTAGATTTTATAAGCCGCAATAAACACAGTGAATATTAATTTTATGCTATTGCTGTGACAAATGGAAATACTGCCAGCCCAGCTAGCTGGAATTTTGTAAATAATTCTATGTCATTTGTGAATATTAATATGATTTTTATAGAAATGTAACAGAAGGAAATACTGTCAGCCCAGTTATCTGGAATTTTGTAAGTGATTATGTGTCATTTGTGAATGCCAGCATGCTTCCTGTAAGATGCTTGTGCTACAACTGTGTTAGAACTGTACATTCTGTACTGAGTTAAAATGTAACCACAGAAAGCCCTGCTGGCTTAGAATAGAAATGTATATAAACTATTGCAATTGTGTAAATGTATATGTTTTAACAGTAGAAACTAGAACATAGAGGATTAACTTGCAAAACTTCAAGAAAATAAGTTGAAATTAAATAGTTTTACAATTTTACGATAAAAGTCATCTTTCAGTTTCAATTAACAGGAGACAGGATGTCTACACTAGGGGATTCTCTGTGTTGTTTTGTAAGTGTTTTATTGTTTTATGTATTCCAGCAGTTGCAATAATCTGAAGGCTATGTATTTTCATAGAGAGGTGTTAAATGTGGGTGATTTCTGACACTGGGTGGGGTTTAGCTTGGGAACTAAAAGTCAGGTGACAAAAAGTGATGTCATCCAAGCTAACCCAGCAGTAATATTTGATATTAATTTAAGAACTGTCTCAGAGAGAGACTGTGCATTTTGTATTTTGTCTTTGACCTGACAAGAACATCTACTCATCACCACGTCTGCCTGTTTGTTGTTCTGTAAGTAAGTTTTTAGGGCATAGTAACTCTTAGATTCAGATAGGAATATAGTAAAGTATAGCTTAGATGATTTCTTTATTTATTTGAGACTGTCCTGCAATGCTGTTTTAAATATTTCCTGCGATTTTTAACTCTGAAGTTACTGTGTTGATTTACTGAGTATTGTCTTGTTCTTTTATTATTCATTATTAAATATATTTAAACCAATCTTTGTGGCTGATATTTGTGAGACATATTTAAGCTCTTAGGGTACTTGCATATCTATATGGTGACACTGTACAGGCCACTCCTAGATAGCCTTGCTCTTGGTCAGCCTACCAGTTGGATAGCAGTAACATTACACAGTAGGACTGAGCATCCTTTGTTAAGGTCCTTAAGTAGCTGATAAAGAGTTGGCTGGTGGCAGTTGGAACTACCTTATAGTCTAGTAGGTAGTAAACCTGTGCCCACCTTTCCCAGGTGTGTGTGTGTTTGTATATCAATCAAATCTCAAGAGGTGTGTGTGTCAGCTACTTGGGCAGGGACATGAAGCACTGGTTGGACAGGGAAGGTACTGGAGATCTTGGCTTGGCCACTCAGCTGAGATGTCAATCCCATAGCTGTGCCAATGGGGAGTCTTACTGGGGATCTGGAGAAAGAGGGAAAAAACAGCCCCAGACTGACTGTGGTCTCTGTGTGCTCTTAAGGGAAATTGCACTTTACTGTGTGTGTACTTGTCATCCTCCCAGTGTGTACATTCCCCAGTGTTGCCAGTGGTGAGGATTGAGGCTCCTTGATTACTGGGCCAGTGCAGGGGTGTCACATATCAATTGGTTGGCAGTGGTGGAATTTCCGCATCACATATTAATAGGCTAGTAGTGGTGTGGATATTGAATTCCTTTACCCTGTAATCAGTGGTCACTAAGGAAGGTGTTTGTATTCTCAGTCAGACACACAGTGAACATTCAGAGTTTTATATCACAATTGTTTTACAATTTTTATTTAGCTTAGTTAGTCAGGGAGAGCAGGCAAGCATGTCAGCAGAGGAGTATGGCAAGCTGACAAGGAGTCCAGTTGGCTGAGATGTGCCAGGCTAGATGACTGGTGCATGCTAACCTGACTAAAGCAGAAATTATTGCAGCCTTGGGCAAAGCTGCATCATACCGCAGCAATCAGAAGAATTACCAGGCTGGCCTTGTAGATATACAACTTGCGGAAAATGGACAGTTCAATCTTTCCACAGAGGACTTAAAAATCCATCTGGAGTTAGAGAGACTTTAACTGGAGGCCAAACATTTGGATATAGAAGCAGCAGAGAGACTGAGATGTCTGGAAGTTGAGGAGAATGAAAGGCAGAGGCAAAGTGAAAGGGAGATGCTGATTCTTCACCAGGATCATAGAGGTAATGGGGAAGGGAGTAACTGAGCCCCAGAAGCAATAAAAGTCAGTAAATTTCTTCCATAGCTTACAGAGGGGTGGTAATTTTTATAGTTTCATTCATATGTTTGAAAGGGTATGGCAACAGTATAATGCTGACCAAGGGCACTGGGTACAGTTCCTCACCCCCTTAGTCCATGGTAAAGCTGTAACTGCTATTTCTAAATTATCTGATACTGATTGCTTAAATTATAATCATCATCTTCTTTTGGTTGTTCCCGTTAGGGGTCGCCACAGCAGATCACCTGTTTCCATTTCTTCTTGTCCTCTACATCTTGCTCTGTCACACCAACCACTTGCATGTCCTCTCTCACCACATCCATAAACCTTATCTTAGGCCTTCCTCTTTTCCTGTTACCTGGTAGCTTCATCCTTAGCATCTTTTTCCCAATATACTCAGCATCCCTCCTCAGCACATGTCCAAACCAACGTAATCGTGCCTCTCTGGCTTTGTCTCCAAACCTTCCAACCTGGGCTGACCCTCTAATATACTTATTCCTAATCCTGTCCACCTTCGTCACACCCAGTGCAAATCTTAACATCTTTAATTCTGCCATATCCAGCTCAAACTCCTGCCTTTTTGTCAATGCCACTGTCTCCAACCCATATAACATAGCTGGTCTCACTATGCTCTTGTAGACCTTCACTTTCACTCTTACAGGTACACGTCTGTCACAAATCACTCCTGACACACTTCTCCACCCACTCCATCCTGCCTGTACTCTCTTCTTCACCTCTCTTCCACACTCACTCTGAACTATTGACCCCAAGTATTTAAACTCATCCACCTTCGCCACCTCTACTCCTTGCATCCTCACCATTCCTCTATCCTCCCTCTCATTCACACACATATATTCTCTCTTAGTTCTGCTGACCTTCATTCCTCTTTTCTCTAGAGCATATCTCCATCTCTCCAGGGTCTCCTCCACCTGTTCCCTACTCTCACTACAGATCACAATGTCATCTGCAAACATCATAGTCCACGGGGACTCCTGTCTGATCTCGTCTGTCAACCTGTCCATCACTATTGCAAATAAGAAAGGGCTCAGAGCTGATCCTTGATGTAACCCCACCTCCACCTTAAACACATCCGTCACTCCCACCACAGACCTCACCACTGTCACACTACCCTCATACATATCCTGTACCACTCACTCTTACATACTTTTCTGACACTCCTGACTTCCTCATACAATACCACAACTCCTCTCTAGGCACCCTGTCATATGCTTTCTCTAAGTCTACAAAAACACAATGCAACTCCTTCTGACATTCTCTGTACTTCTCCATCAACACTCTCAGAGCAAAGATCGCATCTGTAGTGCTCTTTCCTGGCATGAAACCATACTGCTGATCACTAATCATCATGTCCCTTCTTAACCTTTCTTCCACTACTCTTTCCCATAACTTCATGCTGTGACTGATCAATTTAATCTCTCTGTAGTTACTACAGCTCTGCACATCACCCTTATTCTTAAAAATCGGTACCAAAACACTTTTTCTCCATTCCTCAGGCATCCTCTCACTTTCCAAGATTTCATTAAACAATCTGGTTAAAAACTCCACTGCTCTTTCACCTAAACACCTCCATGCTTCCACAGGTATGTCATCTGGGCCAACAGACTTTCCATTCTTCATTCTCTTCATAGCTATCCTTACTTCCTCCTTGCTAATCCATTGTACTTCATGATTCACTATCCCTACATCATCCAACCTTCTCTCCCTATCATTCTCTTGATTGCTTAAATTATAATACTGTGAAGAATTGTCTTTTTGAATGTTTTAAGTTAACACCTTAAGCTTATAGAAAAAAAGTTTTGTGAGCATAGACGCAAGGCAAATGAAAGTGTGTGTGAATATATTGCTGAACTAAGCACTTATTTTCAAAGGTGGATGAGTGGATGCCAGGTTACCACTTTTGAAGGGCTGGCAGATCTTATGCTGAGGGAACAAGCCCTTAGCACTTTGCCTGAGGACATGAGAATGTCGTTAGCTGATAGACAATGCAATATTGCAGATGATTTGTGGAAGAAGGGAGACCTACACCTAGCAAGCAGGGCATCACTGCACAGGAAAGGGACACCCAGTGCTCCTCATGGGTCTAAGGGAACCCATTTTGGGCAGTCCAGTCGACCCCAAAAAGTCCACCAGTAGCAGGAGAAGCCACTAGACCAGGTACACGTCCAGGACTGAGGGTTAAATGCTTTAAATGTAACAAGTGGGGCTATGTAGCATATAGATGTCCATGGAGGCAAGGTGGGGAACAAAAAGTGGGAGAGCCAGTAAATAGGAATGACAAAATGCCAGCATTAAGTTGTCTCGAGACAACAAGGGTACCAAACTACCACAAGAGATTATATCCTATCTTAGTAAATGGGCAAAAGACCATTGCTAAGTGAGACACAGGCTCTGACCTAACCACTGTGAGGCCTGCAATGGTTAAAGAGGAGCACTACTTGCTTGGGCAGTCTACTCCAGTCAGAGCTTTAGGAGGGACTCCATTCCAAACACCTTTGGCTAGGGTTTACCTTGACTGGAAGGGGTGAAAAGAAAGCCAGCAAGTAGGTGTGTTTAAGGATATCCCTGCAGATGTCCTGATAGGGAATGATTTTGATAATGCAGTACCTTGTGTGTATGCAGTTACATGCAGTCAGGCTTAGAGACAAGCGTGTAGGTCTGGTAGCATGGGGGAGACCCAGACAGACCGCATACTTGCAGCAAGGACTGGTGAGGTGGTTACTTCAGGGAGGGAGCTACCCTGTAGCAGTGAGACTGAAGGTGAGTCACCGCTGCTTGTGGGTACTGATGTTCCCTTGGACAGAGTGACTGCAAGGGCAGAGGTGAGTAGTAGTGCCCAGCCTGACAGTGAGGCACCACTGTCAGAGGATACCAGACTTCCTGTGGAAGGGGAGCTGGGAAGGGTTACAAAGAAAGAGTTGAGACAGGCGTAGCTCTCAGACCCTCCATTACAAGGCTTGAGGGAAATAGCTAGTGAGGCACCTGATTTTCAGAGAAGGGGGGATCTGTATACTGGGACAAAGGGTTACTGTATAGAGACTGGACCCCTGAGAGAGGGCTAAAGGATGAGAGAATACAGCAATTGGTAGTGCCCAGAGCCTACCATCTGGCACTTCTAGCTATAGCCCATGATATTCCCTTTGCAGGCCATATGGGAATAAAACATACAAAGAGACAAATTATGCAGAACGTTTATTGGCCTGGGATATCCAGAGATGTTCCAGGGTACTGCAGGACCTGTGAGCAGTGCCAAAAGGTAGGCAAGGCAGGAGACAAGGTGGAAACTCTTTGATGCCTTTGCCTGTGATTGAGGAGCAATTTCAGATGGTAACTATGGATAATGTGGAGCATCTGAGTACCCCAAGTTCCACAGGGAAAAAGTATATCCTATTGATAGTAGATTATGCTACCGGATACCCTGACGCAGTGGATCTGTCCTCCTTCGAGGCAGAAAAGGTGGCAAATGCTTTGTTAGAGATTTTTAGCAGGCAGGGTAGGCTTCCCAAAAGAAATACTGACTGACAGATGTGCCAATCTCATGTCAGACCTGCTGCTTGTCTGTGGAAGCACTTAGGGTGAAACACCTAAAGACCACCCCCTACCATCCCCAAACTAATGGTCTTGTTAAGAGGTTAAACTCTACACTCAAGTCCATGCTATGGGTATTTGCAGACCAGTTCAAGAGGGAGTGGGACAAATGTTTGCCCCATCTGTTGTTTGCTTACAGAGAGGTTCCCCAGGAATCCACAGATTTTTCATCTTTTGAGTTGCTGTATGGGCATAGGGGGAGGGGACCTCTAGATTTGATTTGAGATGAGTGAGAGGGTGAGTGTGAATCCCACAAGGAGTCTGTTGTGGTGTATGTCCTAAACTTCAGGACAGGGCTCAAGAAATTCATGGGCTTGGCCCACAAGAACCTGGCAGAAGTCCAACAGCGGAAAAAGGTCTAGTATGACAGGAATGCTCGTGCCAGAGAGTATGCTGTAGGGCATCAGGTAATGGTTCTCATTCATGTCAGACAGAACAAGCTGCAGGCAGCTTGTGGGGGACCCTACAAGGTGGTAAAGAAGGTCAGTGATGTTAACTACATGGTGGAACTGCTAGGCAGGAGGCAGGAGGCACAAACTGTACCATGTTAACATGATGAAACCTTACCATGGTAGAGAGACTGTTGTGCTAAGTATTTGCTGTAGGAGGCAGGAAGAGTCTGAGTGGCATCTATAGCTTCAGGGAGCCAGCCAGGAAAATCTAAAATTACTATGGTGGAGCCTAGGGTTGCAGGCATGTGATGGGAAAGTGCAGTACCATACTGGGGTCAACAATGCCAAGGCAGCTGGAAACTCAAGACAGGGAATGGAGTAAGGTATTCCCAGATAGGCTTATCCTCTCAAGCAACATTTCTCAAGGGTCACTTGAAAAACTAGCTTGAGTTTTCGGAGAGGAAGAAGTGTGACAAATGTAAATACTGCCAGCCCAGCTATCTGGAATTTTGTAAGTGGTTATGTGTCATTTGTGAATGCCAGCATGCTTCATGTAAGATGCTTGTGCTACAATGTGTTAGAACTGTATGTTCTGTACTAAGCTAAAATGTAACCACAGCATGCCCTGCTGGCTTAGAATAGAAATGTATTCAAACTATTGTAATTGTGTAAATGTATATGTTTTAACAGTAAAAACTAGAACATAGAAGGTTAACTTGCAAAACTTCAAGAAAATAAGTTGAAATTAAATTGTTTTACAATTGTACTATAAAAGTCATCTTTCAGTTTCAGTTAACAGGAGACAGGATGTCTATACTAGGGGACTCTCTGAGTTGTTTTGTAAGTGTTTTATTGTTTTATGTCTTCCAGCAGTTGCAAAGATCTGAAGGCTATGTATTTTCATAGAGAGATGTTAAATGTGGGTAGTTTCTGACACTGGGGGGTTTAGCTTGGGAACTACAAGTCAGATGACAAAAAGTGATGTCATCCAAGCTAACCCAGCAGTAATATTTGATATTAATTTAAGAACTCTCTCAGAGCAAGCCTGTGCATTTTGTATTTTGTTTTTAGCCTAACAAGAACATTCAGTCATCACCACTTCTGCCTGCTTGCTGTTCTGTAAGTACGTTTTTAGGACATAGTGACTCTTTTAGATTCAGATAGGAATATAGTAAAGTACAGCTTAGATGTTTTCTTTATTTCTTTATTTATTTGTTTAAATATTTCCTGTGATTTTGAACTCTGAAGTTATTGTGTTAATTTACTGAGTATCATCTTGTTCTTTTATTATTTATTATTAAATATATTTAAACCAACTTTTTGGCTGATATTTGTGAGACATATTTAAGCTCTTAGGGTACTTGCATATATGTATGGTGACACTATACAGGCCACTCCTAAATAACCTTGCTCTTGATCAGACTACCATTTGGATAATAGTAACATTACACAGTAGAATTGGACACCCTTTGTTAAGGACCTTAAGTAGCTGATAAAGAGTTGGCTGGTGGCAGTCAGAATACCTTATGATATGGGCAGAAGGGAGCATAGCTAGTAAACCTGTGCCAGCCTTTAACAGGTGTGTGTTTGTGTATGTGTATGTGTTTGTGTGTGTGTGTGTGTGTGTGTGTGTGTGTGTGTGTGTGTGTGTGTGTGTGTGTGTGTGTGTGTGTGTGTGTGTGTGTGTGTGTGTGTGTCAATCCTATAGCTGTGCCAATGGGGTGTCTTATTTGGGATCTGGAGAAAGATGCAGAAACCAGCCCCAGACTGACTGCGGTCTCTGTGTGCTCTTAAGGGAAATTGCACTTTACTGTGTGTGTACTTTTCATCCTCCCCATTGTGTACATCCCTCACTGTTTCCAGTGTTGAGGATTGAGGCTCCTTGATTTATGTGGGCGAGTGCTGGGGCGTCACTGTTGCATAAACAGCTTACAATATCTCATTAACCTTTCAAACAATACGCTTACTACTGACAGAATTTCCCTCATACAGTTGAAAGCTTTCATATGAGGATAAGCAGTTTTATCTGTGACACTTGATTGTTGAAAATGATTATAATAAAAATAGTTTACAAATAATATTAAATTTTGCTTTAACTGTACTAGACAGAGGTCACATATCAATACAATATATTTGCCATCATGAAATGTTTAAGATGAAATCTTCTAATACCTTATATGGTACACATTTTTGAAATAATTATTAATGCAAATATGAAAAAGCCATATATGCTGCCTAGAGGTGTCAGTCAGATTTAATTGTAGAAATGCCTGGCCTAGGCTGTAATTAGTTAAGCTTAGCTGTTATAATAGAGGTGCTGATTGGTGTATAGATGCACCTCACATTCATTGAGATGACTTCAGTTTTAAAACTGAGTCTACATACCTGAAAATTGTTCCCAGCATTTTAAAACTGGGCAGCTGTTTGCTATCCCACCACCAAGTAAAATTACCAATTTAATGTGGCCCTGCTTCAAAATCAGTGAAAAGAAATAAAGCTTCTTCTACAACACTCACTGCACCAGAGACCCGTTAAGAGACAATATACACCAGCTGAATGAACTGCTTTTAACTTATAAAGCTAATGTTACAATGTAAGTGTATAACTTTATCCGAGTGGCATTGGTGCTAGGTAGCAGAGGGATAGTTCTACCTATATTAATAAATTATTCCACTAATAAACCTGTAATGAGCTAAAAGAAAAGATGAGGCATACCTAAAATATTATAACAGACTACACAATGAAGAAAGATATCATAACAACAAACTAGTTGTACCACTCACCTTAAAACTTTAAGAAAGACAGGTGTGATAAAATGACTCCTACTATCCACAGGATCTGAAAAATTATGATAAAGGGGAGGAAAGTGCATTGTTCAGCACAAAATCAAGGACTGGAGCTATACTGTATACATCAGTACTACCACAGCATAGCATATACTAGTTGTTCTGTAGTTTGCTATTTTACTGGTCTAGCTGCTAGAATTAAATCCTGGTTACTTTATTTATGAGAAGAGAGCAAGCCAGGCTAGTTCAAGAGTTTTGTTTGCTTTGTAGCAGTTTATAAATGTATTTGCTATTAGTTGTTGAGTATGAAGAGCTTTTTTTTTTCAAACCTTTGCACTTCTTTTAAAATTTGCTTCTGTGCAGGGCTATACAATGTGCAGCAGAGTTTTAACAAACATTATAGTCATAGATGAGTTGTTCTGATTATTTACCTAATAACATTACTTTCCTCCCCTAAATATGGCTAAGACTGCCTGCTTTAATAGCTGGGATCCTCCCTTGGCATGCTGAAAGTGGCTATTCATTCCTATGGAATACGGTTCAACTACTGATTGAGAATAGCCCCTCATCTCTGATTGTCAAAGCACATCACCACCCTAGCTATAAATAAGAGCTTGGTATTTTAGATGAGTAGTGCTGGGACTCAGGTAGCCAATTTTAGTAAAATAATCTAAAAATGGCTATAATTCTCATTCCACATTTCTGCAGACACTGAAAAATATGAAGGTCCTACCAAATGCCCTAATATTGGGTGATTTCAATTACCCAAACATTAACTGGGAGAACGACTCAAGTACCAAGACCAACGCTTCCTTGAATTTATAAACTCGAACACCCTGGATCAACTGGTCAACACCCCTATCAGAGGTGACAACATATTGGACCTGGTCATCACCAACATGGGCGACCGGTGTTCCACACTGGAGGTCAACCCTTCACTGGTTAGATCAGACCATAGACTAATCACTCTGGATATCCACATTCCGCCCCCACCCTCAATCAAGAAAACCATCATGAAAAACTTTTCAAAAGCAAACTTCACATTACTTAAGACTGAGGTGGAAAGGTTCACAGCCCCCATGCTAAAGGACAATGCTGTCCAAGCTGCTGAATCCCTTACAAAGGCACTCTATAAGCACCTGCAAGAATGCATGGATCGTGCTATCCCAAGCATAACCAAGACTCACTCCACCAAGAAAAGGAAACCAGTCTGGTGGACCCCTGCCATAAACAAGCTATACAATAGAAGGAGGAAACTAGTACAGAAAAGAGTAAAATCCCAAGAAAGGAAGACATCCCTGATCGGTATCAGCAAGAAACTACGATCCCTCATAAAATCATCCAAGGCTAGCTTCGAAAGAAAAATTGCCAAGGACTCCAAAGATAACCATAAAGCGTTCTTTAGCTATGTCAAGAACCTAAGTGGAAACTCTCAGATCTGCTCTGAGTTAGTGCAGAATGGCACAAAATACACTGAACTGACTGATATTTCCAACATTCTGGCAGACAGGTTTAGTGCAACCTTCACCCCCCTTTCACCCCCTAAAAGGCCCATAACCATACCAGAAGAATGTAGAGCCCCGGCAGTCACTGACACACAGGTTAAAACAGCCCTATCCAAAGCCAAAAACACAGCTTCAATGGGACCGGATGGTGTCCCAGGCTGTGTCTTACATGAGCTCCAAAATGAACTAACCCCTCATCTAAACACACTGTTCAAACTCAGCCTCTCTATAGGCTACATACCCATAGAGTGGCACACAGCAACAGTTATCCCGCTCCACAAAGGTGGAGCCACAACAGGCCCTGGGAACTATCGCCCTATAAGCCTCACTAGCCTGGTCTGCAAGGCTATGGAGCGCATCATCATGGAACTCATTAACATAGAAATTGGGAACCTACAAACATTGGACCCTACCCAGTTTGGCTTTGTTAAGGGCAGATCATGCCTCCTAAACCTGGTGGACTTTTTTGAGACAGTTACCAAGGCTTTAGATGAGGGAAAGGAGGTCCACACAGCCTACCTAGACCTTACAAAGGCTTTCAACACCATTCCCCATTCTGATATTATAGACAAGCTCGCCAATGACATCCTAAAGAGTCTTTATCTGGGCAAGTATGACTAAGATATGGAGGAGGTCTTTGTGGGGATGAATAACCTGGGGAGCAATCCCTGAGGACCTGAAGAAAAAGGTGAAAACTTTCCAGCATGTAAAAATGCAGGTAAGACTCTTGTCCTAAGCTAAATCCTTTCTTCACCAAGAATTATGCATAGGCATAAGAAAAACATAACTGGCTTTAACATTTAGCGGAATAGTTGGTGTTATTCTAAGGGGATCCAGTATGTGTCAGCATGGGAGGAGATGATTACTTGTCTTACTTGCTTCGGAAATGATGGTCAGCACCTTTCATTCCAAGGCTTTTGCATACTGGCTAAAGCCTTTGCTGCCCTCCTAGTGACTTTTATAGTAAAGTCTAGTTTATAGGTTCATAGGTATATACTAGGCTAATGACCTCAAGGGCCTTTATAAGCATAGACATGCAACCAAACCCAACTGTGTCTATGTATAGACATTTATTAGGAGAGGGGCATGTTAGTTAGGAAGTTTCTATATGTTATGTGGGGGAATGGCATGTTAGTTTGGGCATTACTGTCTGCCTTTGTCTTTCAGAGACATGGTGGGCAGATCCAGGGTGAATTTCTGATTTTCAATCCACTGGCCAAGGTTACTCTTAAATTGGGTTAGGTATAGAATCTGCTTTATTTATTTTATTTATTTTACATTTGTTAACCGGGGGTGTCTGACTGAGCCGAAAAGGCCCTTTTTCAGCAGAGGCCCGGGGAGAAAAGCTCCACAAAGAAAAATTACAATCATTTATATGGACGGGGAGCCTGTTCCAGAACATGGGGATCATCTGAGGCACATATCTGTCTTTCCAACATGTCCTATTTATGTCACAAGCACATTTTAAATCCTTAGATCTAGTGGTTCTGATGCTGTTCATTTTGTGGAAGTTTCTTGTATGCCAGGGACAGATCAGTAACCTGTAAGTCACCGAGTATAGAGACAGGTCTGGACAGGTACATGCCAAAGGGGTCATTATACTCAATGATGGGTCTGATAAGAGTCACATGAATGGCACTATGACTTTTTTGGACCTGAATGCCATGCCCTTATTTATAAGTTGGGTGATGTAGTATAATTTTTTAGTACCTTGACGACATGTTGGTCAAAGGCCAGATTATTATCTACATATGTTCTCAGATCATTGAATACTGGGTAACCTTTAAGGAGTGTCTTATCAACAGAGTAATTAGTATGGGTGACAATTTTCTCAAAAGGCACTATAACGTACATCTTGGCATTGAGTTTTAACCCATGACTTTGACAGCAGTCATTTGTTTGTGTTAGACCCTCTTGTAAGATGTTTGTCTCATGGGGGAAGTCTGAGATAGCTCCAAATTTGTAGTCATCTGTGAATTGATCAGCCAAAGACCCTTGTCATTAGCCTTTACCTCTGAGAAGTTGATGCCAAATAGCAACAGATCCAGCATGAGTCCTGAGATAACCCAGTAATGACCAGTCTCTTAGTGGAGGTGGCCTCACCAATGATGACTTCCTGGGTCCTGTCTGTGAGGCAGCTAGCAATCCAGCAAGTTATGTAGGGATTTATGCCACTTTGGTGCACTTCTCATGTATAACTGAGTAGTGTATTGTATCAAGTGCCTTACCCAGGTTAAAGTAGGTGGTATGTACCATTTTCCCCTCATCTGTTGCCTTGCTGCACTTCTCAAAAAAGTCCACCAGGTTTAGTAGGCATGACTTTCCTTTTACAAAGTCAAACTGTGTTGAGTCTAGTGTCTGAAAGTTGCCCATGTCTGTGTTGATTATTTCCATGCTAATTCCTTCCATGGCCTTGCATATTAGACTAGACAGACTAATAGGTCTACAGTGTCTGGAGCCAGTTGATGGTCAACCTTTGTGATGTGGAATAACCATTGCAGTCCTTCATTCTTGTGGTACAAAGCCTGTTTTTTGTAGTTACATACATACATACAAATATTTCAAGAATGGGCATTAATGCCCTTCTAGCTTGCCAATTTACCAAAACACTTGTTTCCATAGTAAGTGTCCAGGCTGTTCTTAAAAATATCTAAACTAGTACTTGCTTTAATGTAATTTGGTAGTCTGTTCCATGTATCAGCTACTCTGTCAGAGAACCAATTAGTACACTTCTCATTCCTATAGAATCTTCTGCATAGGTTGTCTGATGATTCTCTAGTACTTTTTGATAACCCCAAACATTCTTACAGGTAGTTGTCTCTAAATGCCCTATATATTTGAATAAGATCTCCTCTTAGATATCTGTAAGAGACACTATACAAGTTTGGATATTTTAGTTTTTCATAATAACTTAAATTTTCACATGCATGTATGCCCTTGGTATATTTCTGCTGTACTCTTTCCAGTTTACTCATGCTTGTTTTCTTATAGGATTTTCATATTATTATTCCATACTCAAGTTTGGGTCTAATGTAACTAACAAACATTGACTTCATTATTTTTGATTTCCTAGACTTTATAAATCTTTTTATACAACCTATAGTTCTATAACTATCATTAACCAATTGGTTTATATGACTGGAAAACTCATAGCTAAATCTACCCATATACCCAGGTCCTTAAATGACTCTACAGTTTCAATCACTTGTGTGCTGTATTAAATATTCATCTTTGAATTTATGTCTCCCAAATCTCATATATAGTTGAGAAGCGAGTCAAGTGGTCCTGAAAGGTCATGTTTCAAGACTAGAAGAGTGGTGCAGCGGAAGCGTGCTGGGCCCATAACCCAGAGGTCGATGGATTGAAACCATCCTCTGCTATGGAAAAGGTAGAACGTTTTCTAGGCTTATAAATGCCTTCGGGCAGATAGCCTAGTACCTACCTTTGAACCTATAAGTTTATCCCGGGGATTATTTTAGTGGCTCTGCTGGACAGAGGCACGGGGAACTAATCTAAGGGGGGTGGCGAAAGCCAACACATTCTGGCTAGGCTTATAAATGCCTTCAGGCAGATAGCCTAGTACCTACCTATGAACCTATATGTGACTTAAGAGGCATTCCAACATGTTGTCTGGGCCCACTGTGACTGCGTTTTTGGTCTTAGCAACTGACACCAGGACCTACTTCCTGTTAATAGTTGGGGGGTTATGCTAGTAGGTATTTCAAGGGGGGGGGCAGGGGGAGTAGGGGTGGAGTTTTTGCTGAATTTGCCAGCCAGCAAATTTGTGATCTTGATGTGCTCATTGAAGGTAGCACCATTGACAACCATTTTGGCACACTGATGTGTGCTACCTTTGAGGTTTTGGACATAGCTGTAGAAGGCCTTGTGGTTGTCTTTAGCCTGTGAAGCTATCTTGATGTCATAATGTGCTTAGTTCTTTGAGTTTCTTGTTTAGTTTAATTAGAGACCTCTATCATGATGGGAATTTATCTGCCTGATTTTTAGCCATTACTTTTTTCCTTTTGTTATACACCTTATTAAGGTTCAGATTCCACCAATGTCATTTCTTTTTACAGTTTGTTTTGGGCTTACTTGTAGTAGGTACAGCAGCCTCTATACAACCATTTACATTGTTCAACAGGGTCTCAATGAACAATTCTGCCTAGGTTGCTGTGATCTCAGAGTTGGGAGGAACAATGAATTGTGACAAACTATTGTTTAGGGGGATGTTGTTTGCTTTGCAATAGTTCCTAACTGTTACAAGGTTTGTTGGGGTTACTGAGTTTATTTTTTACTTAGACGGAGATAGCTTAATGGTCTGACCTCACCAGTGAGGACCTGACACTGTGGAGGTTGGGGGGGGGGGGGGTACAGCATTCTCCCATATTAGTGAGTATCAGGTCCAGTATGTTTAACCTCTGGTGGGTGTGCACACTGTCTTACCAAGGGTATTTGTGTTAATAAAGTCCAGGAATGGCTGTGCCTGTGAGTATGAGGCAGTTATGTTTCTCAGTCTGTAGAGGGGTAGGTAAAGTGTCCCATGAATAGAGTATTTGGTTTAAGAGTGAGTGTGTAAGTACAAGCTATAGGATTCTATGGACATAGAGGGTGACCTATAGCTTGCTAGGATATGGTATAGGACTTGGTCTATGGTGATTTGTACATGGATAAATTCCAGGACAATGTCCTTTTTAACCAATGTAGAGTTATGCTTGTTGCCAATAGACTCCTCCATATTCTGTTCCTGTCTCTGCCTGTGATGGTCTAAATGTGTAGAAGACACTGAAATTTGCACTGCTGGAGTTAATTGATATGCCATTGTAGTGAATACACCAAACCCAAACTGGACTGTAGGAATGAAGCATTTCTGATGACAAAGACTCATGCAGATAGGCATGACTATTATTATTATTTCTATTGCCAATAACAGTCTCAGTGGCTCAACAGGTAGTACACTTGCCTCTGGTATTGGAAGATCAGAGGGCTGTGGGTTCTACTTTCACTCCAGTTGACTGGATTCATTTTCAAATTACTGACACTGTAGTGCACATTAAGGGTGTACTGCACTCCTGCATGTGCCATCCTTCAGAAGAGATGTTAAAATGTGATCCCATTTGCTTGAGCTGATAATAACTTTGGTGTATGTAAAAGAACCCATAGCTGTTACTGAAAAAAAAAAAAACATAAGAGAAATTCCCTTGCATCCTAGCCCTTGAGAAAAAAGTAGGCATAGTTCCCTAGTGTCCTGGCCAAATTTCCCTTAGTCAGTATGAATATCAGTTCAGATTTCCCCTGAAAAAAGGACACTAGCCTAGTGGGACTAACCCTGAGAGCAAACAGTAAATAAATAAACAAAATAAAAAGAGCAGACACCAGAGTTTAGTGTGAATAATTGAACTTTGCTTAAACAGTAAGGCAAACAGTGCATTTATAGATTAAATACGCAAAGAGTGAAAAGGTTCACAGAGAAGAGTAAAATAGTGTTCAGTTACACTGGACAGAGTATGCACAGAAAAGTCTGAACTAAAGATAACTACACATCCTAACCTCTTACTAAGAAGTACTAGCTCTGACTAATCTATGTTAGAAAAATATTAAAAATACACTGGCAGACCTTTCCCACAGATGTGTCATTAATTTTTCTATGTAAATCAAGGCAAAGCAAAGAAAATCATCACATCAGATTATTTTAATTGCTGAAGTTCCTAACACAAAAGCAAACAAACCAGTTCTGCCACTTGTAAAGGATAAGGGCTTAATTATCACAGTCCAGAAGTAGCAGAAAGCATCAATATACAGGATGTCAACTTAACCTCCTGTCTGCATTTTAATGTCTGCTTTCTTTTGACAGTTCTAATCAGCTCCTTCATTGCAGTGGACTCTGGTTATATGTTATGACCTGCTGACATAACAGATGTAAGAGGTTTTGTATTCAAAAAGACTCATACATTTCCATTGCATTCGCCCTTTTTTACATTTTCAAGAGAAAAGTTCACAAAGTTACACATTACACACATTTTCTTAAACCATATGAGTTACTCATAGGAAAGAGAAAAAGAAAAAAAATACATAAAATCCTTAAACCAGTTTTCCTTATCCTGACAGCAGCCCTGGCACTATACTTTCTACTAGCTTTACTGGAACAGTGCCACCATATGGTATCCTGTGCAGATGATGATGCTCAGGTAACTCTTGAAGATTGTATAAAGACTAATGAACATTTATAATAACGCACTTGTAGAAATTAGGTCAGGTGTAGTGACTGTGAGGCCCGTGCCCTGGCCCAGCAATCAAGGAGCCTCAATCTTCACCACTAACACCAGAAAGGGCATCTCATATATGAGGAAGGGATAACAAATAAACCCAGTAAAGTGCAATTTCCCTTAAGAGCACACAGAGATCACAGTCAGTCCAGGGCTGGTCACTCCCTTGCTCCCCTGGTCCCCAATAAGACTCCCCAATGGCACAACTATTGGGTCCAGATCTCAGCCTAGCTGGGCAAGCTAAAATCTCCAGCACCCTCTCTGTCCAACCAGTGCTTTGTGTCCCTGCCCAAGTAGCTGACACACATACATTTTGAGATAATAATTTATACAACCACACAGACACTTCTGGGGAAGGCTGGCACAGGTTCTCCAGCTCTTCCCCTTTTACCCAGACTATACAGTAGTACCACTTGCCACCACCCAGCTAATATTAATCAGCTACTCAAAGGCCCTTAAAAGGGTGTCCAATTATTACTGTGCAATATTATTATCCAATTGGTAGTATAGCCCATGGCTAAAGCTATTAGAGTGGCTTTGTACAGTTTTACCAAAGGCATGCAAGTACTCTTAGAGTTTAAATTATTTCTACACAAAACAGCCACAGTTAAAAGGTTTTAAAATATTTAATAATAAATAATTAAAACCACAAGACAATACTTTCTACTACACAGTCAGTGCTAGTCAAGAGTTCAGAGATCACACAGACATACTTTATAAATCAGTAGTACAGTTCTGACATCACAGAAAACACTTAGTCTAATCTTTATAGTTCCAAGCTAATCTAAAAGAAAACACAAGTCTAAGATAACTTACATGTGAGCAAGAGGCAGTGCTATGAGTTGGATGATCCAGACAAAAATGCTTAATGCCTTCTGATTCTCTCTGTTTAAATTGCTATTGCAGTTCTGATAAAAATTACATCATCTTTTTACACCTCCTGGAGTTCCCAGACTACACATTAACTGCATTTACATTCTTAACATCTCCCATTTGTTATCTTGCAGCTAGTCAGTAACAGAGCAATAAAAATACATTTTCATGTTTAAATCTAGCAATTTAACTCTTGGTTAAACAATAGAAAGAATTTCTTCATCTAGACTTTTCAGCACCACTGTCCACTTCAAAGGGTCCCCACATGCTTTACTTTGGTCAGTAGAGTGCACTGTTGTCACATTTATTTCCAGTTCCACATGTAGCAGTATTTCTTTACATTTAAGACAACCAGCCTGTAGTTTACATTGATATTTACAAATGGTAGAATTATCTGCACAATTCTATCTGGCTAGGCTGGCAGCCTTTACAGTGACATCACAATCATATCTGTGTAATTCAATATCTACAGCTACTTGTTGTGGTATAATGACATCATAGTCACACCTGTGTACCGTAATACTATACCTACAGTTTCTTGTTGAGATGTAGTGAGATCACAGTCATATATGTGCATTGTAATACTGCATCTACAGCTTCTTGTTGTGGTATAGTGACATCACAGTCATAGTTCTGTATTGCAATACTATATCTGCAGCTTCATGTTGTGATGTGGTAACATCACAGTCATACCTGTGTATTGTAGTAATATATCTACAGCTTTTTGTTGTGGTGTAGTGACACCTTAAATTACACATGTGTATTGTAATAATATAATCTACACATTTTATTGTGGTGTAGTGACATCACAGTCACACCTGTGTATTGTAACACTATAATCTACACATTCTTGTTGTGGTACAGTAACATCACAGTCATACCTGTGTATTGTAATTTTATAATCTACAGCTTCTTGCTGTGGTGCAGTGGGATCACAGTCATACTTGTATTGTAATACTATATCTGCACCTTTTTAGTGCAGTGACATCACACTCATGCCTGTATTGTAATACTATATCTATACCTATGTGTTGTGGCGTGGTGACATCAAAATCATAATTGTATTGTAGTATTATATCTACACCTCTTGTTGTGGTATGGTGACATCACAGTCATACCTGTGTATTTTAATACTATATCTACAGCTTTTTGTTGTGGTACAGTTAGACCACAGTCAAATCTTTGTATTGTAATGTTGTAAACTACACCTTTTTATTGTGGTGTAGTGACATCACAGTCATGCCTGTGTACTGTAATGCTATACTCTACAGCTTCATGTTATGGTGCCGTGACATCAGAGTCATACCAGTGTATTATAATACTATATCTACAGCTTCTTGTTCTTTTGCAGTGAAACCACACTCACACCTGTATATTGTAATGCTATAATCTACACCTTTTTGTTGTGGTGTAGTGACATCACAGCCACACCTGTGTATTGTAATACTATATTGACAACTTCTTTTTGTGGTGTAGTGACACCACAGTCACACCTGGGTATTGTAAAATACTATAATATACAAATTCTTATTGGCGTGTAGTGACATCACAGTCACACCTGTATATTGTAATACTATAATCTACAGCTTCTTGCTGTGGTATAGTGACATCACAGTCACACCTGAGTACTGTAATACTATATCTACAGCTTCTTGTGGTGCAGTGACAAAACAGTTACACCTGTGAATTGTAATGCTAATCTACAGCTTCTTGTTGTGGTGTAGTGACATCACAGTCACACCTGTGTACTGTAATACTACATCTACAGATTCTTCTTGTGGTGCAGTGACATCACAGTCATACCTGTATTGCAATACTATATCTACATCTTCATGTTGTGGTGTGGTGACATCACAGTCATACCTGTGCATTGTAATGCAATAATCTGCAGCTTCTTGTTGTACTGTAGTGACAACACAGTCATACCTGTGTATTGTAGAACTATGTCAACAGCTTCTTGTTATGGTGTAGTGACACCACAGTCATACCTATGTATTGTAATGCAATAATGTGCAGCTTCTTCTTGTAGTGTAGTGACACCACAGTCAAACCTGTGTATTGTAATACTATATCTTCAGCCTCTTGTGGTATAGTTGCATCACAGTCATACCTGTGTATTGTAGAGATACGTATACAGCTTCTTGTTTTGGTGTAGTGACACCACAGTCACACCTATATATTGTAATACTATATCTACAGCTTCTTGTGGTGCAGTGACATCACAGTCACACCTCTATATTGTAATGTATCCAAAGTCCAAACACCAAAAAGCATCAGTAAAATGTAGAAGAAATGATCCAGGCACCTCCAGGTTCACACTCCTTTATTATGAAACTAAGAATTAAGTGCTTTTGTCTCTGCCAATAGAGACTTCATCAGAATAATGAAGTTAATAGCCAAAAACACTTTATATAACTATTATAAGCATGATAGACAACTCATTTGCCAATCCAAACATTAAATGTCACAAAGATGCAACTTCCCAATAGACTCTTAAAAACTCTACCCCATTTTGTTTAAAAAACATACAATATTTTACCAGTATAAAAAACTTCTTATTAAAACATTTCTCATACAAGTTTTTTTGCATGTACATATAATGTATATATTTATATTATATTCATATCAAAACCATAACAAAACAAATCAAAATGTGTTTGCTTTTTCATGTAGCATAGGAACGATGGATATAGAGTCATTAATCCCTTGGGGGAAGATAGCTGCCAATCTTATCTGCCACTCAGTTTTATTTATTTATTTATTTATTTTATTTTACATTTGTTAACTGGGAAATTCCGACTGGACCAGGTCCATTTTCAGCGGAGGCCCGGGGAGAAAAGCTCCAACATCAATTTATACAAATACAGTACATCCAGCATAATACACAAAACAGGTTACATAATGTATGCTGAGCATAGTAATATAACAAGAATTAATAAAAACACTCCAGGTAAAAGAAGATATAGAACATGGGTTAAAAGACAATGTCAGTCATACATTGGTAAGAAAAGAAAATATATCAAGTAAGATTTTACAGTTAAAAGTACCCTTTCAGATGACCAAGCCTACAGGGGATCAGAGCTCCAGCATGTGATCAGAGAGGAATTTGGGGAGTTAATAGTAGTATGGGTAGGGTTATGTGATACAAGGGCATAACCAGGTACAAAGAAGGTGTGATTTGAGGGAGTTTTTGAATATAGATGTGGAGGGGGCAGTGGACACGGATGTGGGATCTGGCAACAGTGTGGGAGTAGAGCGCTTTCCCTGCATTATTGTTAGCCTTGGTGATGGAGAGGAGAGATTTTTCACTGGATCTTAGGTACCTGTTTGCATTATAGATAGTAAGTAGGTTGGATAATGAGGGTTTTTTTTCAGGATATTTGAGAATATTGTAGGCTGTGCCCAGCTGGTGATAGTTAAGTAGCTGTGGTAGCTCAAGCCATTTTAGTTCTTTTAGTGCAGCACAGTGATGGGTTCAATAGGTTGAGTTAGTAGGAAACCTGGCTATTTTATTGTAGCATGATTCTAGTTTGTTTAGGTCACACTGTCTGATTTGGGTAAAGATTGGTGCTGTGTATAATAGAGTTGAGAGGAGGTGGCTTTGTGCAAGAGTGACTCTTGCTTTTTGTGAGAGAAAGGACTTATGCCTGTATGGGGAGCCTAGTTTTTTGTGTACTAGTTTTATGGTATATGAGATGTGAACATCAAAGTGGAGATTATTGTCTATTTCAATGCCCAGAAGTTTGGTGTGGTTAGAAGGGGAGATGGTGGTGCCATCCTTAGATGTTATGGTAAAGTTTCTTTTTTCTTTAAAAGATTTCTCTAGTCACCACCCCAAAGTTAAGGTTTTACATGCCCCAAAATACCAAACACAAACGTTTTAAAATTCAAACAATTCAAGGAATGCTTAAACAAAGCATTATTTTGTTTTTTTTTTATTTTTTATATAATTTTTATGTTCATATATTCTATTCTTGAGGGGACACCTGGTCTTGCCTACATAGAATGTGCAACATGTGGAACAAGTAGCTAAATACACCACTCTACTGGTGACACAAGTTCCCTTCTGAAATTTTATCTCACTTAGCTTTGGCCGGCTAAGAACTTGCTATATTCAACTGGACGTATAAGAGAATTTAAGTACCTTTATCTGCTCTTTTTTTTTTTCAAAAAAATACAGTATTTAAATTGATTTTAACTATGTGGAAGGAATATTAGCTGAACTGTAAGTTAGTCAGTGTTTGCTGAATTTTGTTATTTGCTAGTAATTACAGGTGTGGGGGTAGTTACATTCTTTGATTTCCTGTCCTTGCCTATTTAAGTGGTACAGTGTGAAATATTTTCTGCTTAAAAACCTCAGCTTTGGCCGGCTAAGAACTTGCTATATTCAACTGGACATATAAGAGAATTTAAGTACCTTTATCTGCTCGTTTTTTCAAAAAATACAGTATTTAAATTGATTTTAACTGTGTGGAAGGAATATTAGCTGAATTGGAAGTTAGTCAGTGTTTGCTGAATTTTGTTATTTGCTAGTAATTACAGGTGTGGGGTAGTCACATTCTTTGATTTCCTGTCCTTGCCTATTTAAGTGGTACAGTGTGAAATATTTTCTGCTTAAAAACCTCAGCTTTGCTAAGAACTTGCTATATTCAACTGGACGTATAAGAGAATTTAAGTACCTTTATCTGCTCTTTTTTTTTCAAAAAATACAGTATTTAAATTGATTTTAACTGTGTGGAAGGAATATTAGCTGAACTGGAAGTTAGTCAGTGTTTGCTGAATTTTGTTATTTGCTAGTCATTACAGGTGTGGGGGTAGTCACATTCTTTGATTTCCTGTCCTTGCCTATTTAAGTGGTACAGTGTGAAATATTTTCTGTTTAAAAACCTCAGCTTTGGGCTAAGAACTTGTTATATTCAACTGGACGTATAAGAGAATTTAAGTACCTTTATCTGCTCTTTTTTTCAAAAAAATACAGTATTTAAATTGATTTTAACTGTGTGGAAGGAATATTAACTGAACTGGAAGTTTTGACTCTGCTCTTCAGTTAGTCCTACCCACCCTCCCTGTTTTTGTTTTGGTGTTAATCTTAGTGGCCTTGCAACTGCCCCCTCTTGTAAATTTGTGTTTGGATACTCCTTCTGGGCCCATCTCATTTGCTCACTCAACTGAGTGCAGTGAGATCATATTCTGATTTCAGGCACTCCTACTGTGTACAAAGAGAGCATCTGGGAAACAGAAAAAAAAAAAAAAAAAAATTTAAGCTTGTTTCCTGCCTTTCCTGTTAAGTGGTATAGACTATTTGTAGGCTTCTGAGCCCCCAAGCCCTTCTGTATTGGAGGGAAGCCTTCTAGCTTAGTTTTTCTTATAACTAGCCAGTTTTCTAGTTTCAGCACTCAAATCTGTTTCTTTGATCTCAGCACTTGTTCAGAAAAAAAAAAAATTTAATCTGCTTTTACTGTACTTGTGTTTCTACCTACTTTTTTTTACTTTTGCATCATCTTAAAAGTACTCAATTGTATTTATTACTGCTTGGTGTAACTCATTCTAAACCTTTTGGTTTAAACACTTGGGCTTCAGACCAGTTGTTTTGCACTGAGAGGGTTTGTGGTCTGCACTGTAGTGGCAGAACAGGTAGCTTACATCCTTCTAGGTTGGGAACTGCTGATTGAGGGCTCAGTGTCTGTTATTCTAAAAGTGTATTAATTCTGGTTTAAGCACTTGGCCTTTCAGGCCAGTTATTTTACATTAAGAGGGTTCGTGGTCTGCACTCTTGTGGGAGGAGAGGCTGGACTCTGCCCTTCTGAGCTGGGAATTTCTGGTTGAAGGCTTATAGTGCATGCATATCTGAACTGCTTCTTACTGAAGTTGGTGCCTTGTTTGCTATGGCATAGACTGGATTCGGGCCTGCTGGATCTAGCTTTGTTTGTGTACCTTGAGCACTAATCCAGGCATTCTCTAAAGTATTCAATTGTATTTATTACTGCTTGGTAGTAACTTGATTAAAGTGTAGCTATCATTCTAAGTCTTTTGGATTAAGCACTTGGGCTTCAGACCAGTTGTTTTACATTAGGAAGGTTTGTGGCATGCACTGTGGTGGCAGGACAGGTAGCTTTCATCCTTCTAAGTTGGGAACTGCTGACTGAGAGCCCAGTGTCTGTTATTCTTAAAGTGTATTAGTTCTGGTTTAAGCACTTGGGCTTCAGGCCAGTTATTTTACATTAAGAAGGTTTGTGGTCTGCACTCTTGTGGGAGAAGAGGCTGGACTCTGCCCTTCTGAGCTGGGAATTTCTGGTTAAAGGTTTATAGTGCCTGAATATTTGAACTGTATCTTACTGAAATTGGTACACCTTGTTTGCTGTAGCATAGACTAGATCCAGGCCTGCTGAATCTAGCTTTGTTTATATGCTTGTTGTTTGTTTGCTTGTTATTTCCCTGGAAGTCCACCTAATGGCTTCTCACTTCTGTGGATCACTTGTGATATCTGCATTGCTTACTGTACTTATTTCCTTGTTTCACTTGAAAGAAAGTTACTGTTTGTCATTTTTGCATTTAAGTTACCTGTAACACATTGCACTTAAGTTACCTGGCACTTGCTCACTAAAGCAATTATATAAGTCAGCACTATAAATTAAAAGCACTACACCCTCACTCCCCAGTGGCCCTGGTTTTCAATTATTAAGGAATTCCCAATATTATTCTAGCATGTCCAAAGGTCAGTTGTCAATCTCCTCTCCGGTCCAGATGGTGAATCTGGGAATCTTGAGGCAATGTTACAACTGCCTCATGTACACAGACAACCCTCTCCTCCTCCCAACAAATTCCAACACATGTGAGAGATGCAACCATATAGCCAAACTGGAGGCTAAGCTCTCTCAACTCAGTACTGGCATAACCAGTCAGGAGGAGAAGGAAACCACACTCACTACAATTCCAGTCTCACATAGACCTACCACGACAGCAAACCAAACACATAATCACACAAAAACATACTGGCTCTAAATAAAGATCTGCCGAGCAGCAGAGACCTCCAAAGCAGAAACCCAAGCAGCCACCAAAACAAAACACGTGCAACACATATCTCACAAAGCCAGTGTGCCAAACAGTCACAGCCCTTAAGACTAAACAACACACCTGATACACTTGTAATAGGTGACTCTATCGTCAGGCACACTGAGAGGGTCACGGTGAGCAGCCTGTCGGGTGCTAGTATCCGCCACATAACACAAGCACTCAGGTCACTCCAAGGCAAGTACAAATATGACTCAGTCATTGTCCATGTTGGTGTGAATGACCTGAGATGTACCTCCCTGGACTACATGAAAAGAGACATAAAGGAGCTCTCTGAGCATGTAGCCCAGGCCGGTATGACCCTGACCTTGAGTAGCATCTTACCCTCACCAAGAATGATGCCACAATATGAAGACAAGATGATCAATTTCAACAATTGGCTTAAGTACTGGTGTCATTCAAAGGGGATCCAATGCCTGTCAGCTTGGGATGATATGCTCGACAAGCCACGATGCTTCGCTAGGGATGGCTTGCACCTGTCACCCTGGGCTTTGGATATTGGCAAAGGCTCTTGCTACCCCCATAGTGCCTTTTTAGGCAAGGCTCAAAAGACAAACCCACCTCCATAGGTATCACAAGGGATAAGAAACTAAGAGTAATGCTACTCAACGCCAGAAGTCTAAACCTCAAGATGCATAACTCTCCTTAGCATGGAGAACATCGATATCTGTGCAGTAACAGAAACCTGGTTCAGGGCTCCCAGAGCACCCCAGCACTACCAGGTTATACCTCATACCATGCTTTTCGCCCCAAAACTTGGACCAAACCACAAAAGGAGGGGAGTATCGATATTCATCAAAGATACCCACACCTCCAGGTTGGTGGCAAAGCACAAAGCATCAGAGACTATCCATGTGCAACTAACAGTGGGTAAAACTGCCTTCCAGTTTATAGCCTGCTACAGACCACCCTCCCAAACCCAGGAACCCCACTCAGCCTTCCTGAGAACACTGGAAAATATGAAGGTCTCTCCAAACACTATTATATTGGGCGACTTCAACTACCCAAACATAGACTGGGAGCATTACTCTAGCTCCAACACCCTAGCCCAAAGGTTCCTAGAATTTATAAACTCAAATGCTATGGAACAACTTGTTACCACTCCCACAAGAGGGAAAACATACTGGACCTGATCATCACCAACATGGGGACTCTATGCTCCAGACCAGAAGTGTATCCCTCACTGGTAAGATCAGACCATAAACTAATCTCACTGGATATTCACATCCCGACCCCACCCCTGCCCAGAAAACCACAGTGAAAAACTTCTCTAAAGCAAATTTCACACTCCTCAAAACTGAGGTGGAATCCTTCGTGGAAAATACGTCCCAGACTTCTATGAACACCTTCAGGAATGCATGGATCATCGATCCCAAATAAAACCAAGACCCAATCCTCTAAAGGCAGACGTCCTGTCTGGTGGACCCCAGCCATAAACAAACTATACAATAGAAGGAGGAAGCTACTAAATGATAGAGCAAAATCCCAAAAGGGAATGCATCACTGATCAGTATTAGCAAAAACTCACATAAAATTGTCTAAGGCCAGCTTAGAAATATTGCACAGGACACTAAGGATAATCACAAGGCTTTCTTTAGTTATGTTAGGAACCTGGGTGGTAATTCCCAGATATGCTCAGAATTAGTCCAAAATGACAAAAATACACCAAACCCACAGACATTGCCAACATCCTAGCTGACAGGTTCAGTGCAAACTCCCCACCAAAGGGCAAATATCTATCCCAGCAGAGTGCTGCCCCTGACATCTCAGATGCTCAGGTCAACACAGCATCAATGGGACCAGATGGTGTATGAACTCCAAGAAGAGCTAAACCCAAACATAAAACTACTGTTCAATCTCAGCCTTACTACAGGATATGTGCCCAAAGAGTGGCGTACAGCAACAGTGGTCCCTCTCCATAAAGGTGGTGCCTCAACGGATCCTGGAAACTATCGCCCCATAAGCCTGACTAGCTTGGTCTGCAAAGCTATGGAAAGGATCATCATGGACCTCATAAATAAAGATATTGGGGACCTACAAACACTGGATCCTACCCAGTTCGGCTTTGTTAAGGGCAGATCCTGCCTCTTAAACCTGGTTGATTTCTTTGAAACAGTCACCAAGGCCATTGGGGAAGGTGGTCCACACAGCCTACCTGGACCTAAGCCTTCAATACAATATAATAGATAAACTCACCAGCTTAAATATAACCCCTATGTCACTAGATGGATTGCAAACTGGCTCAAGGACAGAACCCACATGGTTAGAATTGCTGGAGCCATGTCAGACTCCAAACCAGTTACAAGTGGTGTCCCACAAGGCTCAGTCCTGGGACCTCTCTTGTTCGGTATATATTTCTCAGAGGTACAGGCCAACATGGAAGGAGCTGACCAAGTTGCAGATGACTGCAAACTGGGCCATAATCAACTCTCCAGCTGACACAAGCATCCTCCAAAAGGGCCTCATAGAAAAGACAACTGGTGCCAGAGCCATGGCCTCAAGCTAAATGCCAAAAAGTGTATAGTCATCCCTTTGGCAAAACAAAGTGCAATTACCACATAGGTGGTAATCCATTAAGTACAAAAGAAGTAATTAGGGACCTGGGGACCCAAGTTGATATTTGACAACCACGTAGCCAAAGTGGTTAGAAAAACATTTTATATAGCCCACCTAATCATGAAGGGATTCACATCTAGATCAGGGGAGGTCGTCGTGCCTCTTTACTCATCCCTCATCAGGCCCATAATTGAGTACAATGCCCCTTTTGGGATGTACCTTACCAGACACCTGCAGCAACTGGAAAGACCCCAAAAGTACCTCACCAAGAGTATCAAAGGGCTCAAACAGATGCCATATGCTGCCCGGTTAAAGAAACTCCAGCTCTACTCAGTGGCATACCGCCTGTTCAGAGGCGATCTGTGCCTGAAGCCATGTCCAACCCGGAATTAATGGACATGCTGCACCTCAGAAAATCCAAATCCCATCGAGAGACTTGAACCTCAGCACTGAAATAAATAGGACATGCTGGAGGGACAGATTCATAACCCAGAGGCTCCCTTCACTCTGGAATAAAATCCCAGTCCAGGTTAGGCAGAGTCCCTCATTGACTCTCTTCAAGAGGAATCTTGATGAGTGGATGGGAGATCGTGGTATCACTTCTGTGTCACTGTTAGATAGAGGCACAGTATACTAACCTCGAAAAAGGGCATAGCAAAATAAATTTAAAATAACACATTCTGGCTAGGCTTATAAATGCCCCAGGGCAGATAGCATAGTAGTAACCTATGAACCTATGAACAATCTATTATTCAGTGTTTTACTAGCTTTCTGATTTATGAATGGGCATTGATGGCAAGCACCACATGGTTTGTTTCCACAATCGGAATCTACCCTGGACTGTATTTTATGCTCAAACAACCTTTTAAAAGTTGCTCCTGTCTTATTAACAAATCTCAGTCCTTCCCCTACCTTATCTAACACCTCATTGTTCACCCTAAAAATATTGTAATTTTTTTTGAAGGGCTTTTTTAATTTCACCTGTTAAATGATTGTATTCAAGTATACACACCTTTTTGAATTTATCTTTACTGACAAGTGATATATTACTTTCTTTTTCTAAACCCACACCTAGTAGGGGTTTATAAATAATGCCCCGTTTCTCATATACTTTCCTTGTTATTTCTAACAACCAATTCCTGGGGTAACCTCTCTCTTGGAACATCTCACTAATTTTCTCAAGTTCTTCCAATACATCTTCACTATGAGATGTCTTCCTTGCCACTCTTATGTCCTGACCTCTTACTATACTCTTTTTTTTTTTTGTATTATAGGGTGACTGCTCCTGAAGTGTAGATAAGAATTACAAAACATATATTTTCTATAAACTTTTGATTTAAACCCATCGTTGTAATGGTGTCTATATTATGTAATCGAAGAGATACTTTTTCGAATACATAATAATTGACACCAAAAGACCGAAATCCCAAAACCTCGACAGCCATGTCCGTGAATTTTTTCCTAGGGAAAACACTTTCTTGCCCATAAACCACAACACACACACTTCAAATCTAATTTAACTGGGGGGCTTCACCCCACACACCCCTGATGTGGGAGGCTGTGCCCTCCCCCCCCAACTAAATATACCAACTCTGAGATCATTCTACATTGGGGAAAAGGGTAAACCCCAGGAACGGCCAACTGAATTTTCTCCCTAGGAAAAATTCACGGATGTGGCCATTTGCAGTTTTGGGATTTCGGTCTTTTGCTGTCCATTATTACGTATTTGAAGACGTGTGATACATACTATAGACCCGTTGTAATGAAATACTGTATATATGTATCTAAATAACTAATTCCATTCTTATCATGATGATATGTAAATTTCAAAAACTCTGTTGTATTTCCCAAATACTTAACAAATTCCTCTGCTTTCTCACATGTACCTTTCCACAGGACAAAAATGGTATCCAAAAATCTTCAATACATTTTTATTCTATTCCAATAAGGACAGTTGAACACAAACGCTGCCCCCATTGCTACTTCTTTGGTTTGTTGGAAATATTCTCCTTCAAAAAATGAAGTTATTTTCCAATACCAAACTCATAAGCTCACAAATAAGTGCTAATTGTTCCTGTCTTAAATCTGAATGTTGAAACAAGGCTTCCTCAAAAGAAAAACAAAAAAAACCAAGCCCTTCATCCTTAGGAATTACTGTGAAAAGATCCTTTATATCTATTGTGAGGAAAATTGGATCTTTTTCCCAGATATCTTTCTTTAAAAGGCCTAGGAATTCCCAGGAATCTTGAACCATATGGGAAGTTTTTTGAATTACATGCTGTACCCATGAATCTACCAAAACTGCGAAGGGGTGTAACTTTGAACCCCTTGCTACCACAATGGGTCTAAATGGGGGGTTTCCACATTTTTAAGAATTTTGGGAATTCCAAAAAAACCCAGAAAGTATAAGGTCCTTCCTATATAAAAAGTTATACAAATCTATATCTATCCTCTTATTCAACAAATATTCTTCCAAATATGAATCTATACTTGATTCTTGGAGACTACAGTGTAGGTTTCTTCATCAAACAGTGACTTTTGCATCTCATTTGAATAGTCAATGGCCTTAAATAATACTATTCCCCCTCCTTTGTCTGTAGGGTATCGTCCTTTCTAAATTCTACCATTAAATCATGTTCCTCCTTAGTAAGATTCCAAGTAACCTCTTTATCATTTTCATGGATTTTATATATATCTTCCATAACAATTTTCTCAAATATATCCAATAAATGATGCAGTGAGGGATTAAATGTACTGTTCTTTCTAGGTGTAACTAAATGGCCTCTAGTACTTTCTACAGTATTTAAACTTTGCCCTGAAAAATATATATCAAATTTTAACTTTCTAGTATACATTTTTAATTCATTAATGTTGTCAACTAAATTTTCTTTTCTTTCTGGGACAAACTTAATGTCCTTGGACAATAAACTGAAATATTCAGATGTAATAACCCTTTCCGTATAGTTGTATATTGTAAAACCATTTTCCTTGTGTATAATATTGTTTTCAGTTGCTCTCAGTTCCTGTAATGGTTCACATTCCTGTATACATTCTTCCTCTGTGGTTGTGGGTAATACCTTACATTGTACTTTCCCTGGTCTGTATACCTGTGGGCCAGTCTCTCCAAGTGACGCAATGTCTGAAAATCCTGAGCTGCTACATAATAATTCTCTGAACTTTCATCATTTTCAGTACAACCCCTTAATACTTCGCTGTAACTAGGTGTATAAGCATTCCTAGAGCTAGAATTTAAAATACTATCCACAGGGTACAACTTTTTATTTTCATATTGCTTCATATCTCTTTCTAACTTTCTCTTCTTTTTATGAAAAAGATTATTAATTCTCCTCTCTACCTTGTCAAGTTTCTTAAAATACAATTCCTTATATTGAAAAAATAATAAATCCTGTTTGATTTTTGTATCAAGCTTGCCAATTTCCTGTGCTACACATTCACATTCCCAAGGATTCATCAAACGCTATATGGAGTGTCGGAATAGTGCAGGAGCTGCTGCACGCAATATGGCCGATGAGTGATCCAGGATTGAGCTCCCAGGATGTGCATGAGCGCTCCTACACTGTTCCAGCACAGACACCACTGCTTTATGCTAATTACCTGATTTGCTGGTGAAAACCATGCAAATGAGTTGAATTAGTGATCCAGGAAGCATCCAGCTGTCTGTGCCTGAACAGTGTACAAAGCAGAAATATATTCAGCTAGTAGCTGAATACATTTCTGCAAATGAAAAAACGGAGGCATGACAGCTCTAAAAAGCATGTATTATAGTTAGTAGGCATGCCAATGGCCAACTATATATCCATTGGCATGAAAAATAGGTTAAATTTTATAAAATAAAATTTATATTTTTTTCTGGCTGATCTCGGCCGTTTAAGCATAGGGCAGCATCTCGCAAACAGGACTGTGCAGAAAATAAAAAAAAATAATAAAAAAGAAGGGAGAAAAAGCAATTTTCAGGGAAATCTGCATTTTGCCATTATAATCAATGGCATACAGAATGAAAACAATACCAGGGAACACTGGTTGCTAAGGGGAAAGGCTTTAGTGTGAGTGCAGTAACTATGGAGTAAGGCAGTGGGGTATGCAAATGAGGGGAATATTAATGAATCACAAATTTCTTCTAAGTGTCAGACTCCACCTAACTGTGTAAGTTCTCTAATATGGCTGTATAAGCATGAGAAGTAAATGACATCAAAAGGGGGTGTGTCATGCTTACTGGAGCACTTTTGCCTGGGTTTGCACTTAGCTAAGCAGAGCTAAGTAAGGGGTGCGTGTCTGAGGCTGTAATGTCTTACACCATGAAATGAAGACTGCGTTTGCGGCCAGGGGAGGGCCATTTCTGCTAAAATGTGTTTGCTTGGCTAAACTGGTCTGTGCGGTGCGCACTGGGACTTTAGCAAAACAAACCCCCCAAAAAAAGACCCCACGGAAATAGCAGCAGTGTTTATATTTAGGCAGTGAGGGGCCTCGAGGCTTAAAAGGGGTGGAGATGGGAAGGGGGAAAAGGAAAAAAAAGGAAATAGCAGAATAGAGGCACTCAAATATAAGTAATATAGCTGGCAGGTGGAATGTATCATACATAGCCAATCACACTAGCAGCATCTGTAGCACACCACTATAAACTATGCAAACACCTTTCAGTCTGGTTTTCTCCATAATCTCTACACCACCGGTGTACACAGATGGGGGAATTTTACCTGACAAAACTAAAAATATTAGGGGCTACTGTCGCTCTCATACATCTGTGTGTGCAAGAGGCTGAGGGTGGTGAAGAGGACAATGCTGACTGCTACCCCAGATTTATGAGGAGGAGGAGAAGAGTGTTCAGGCCCAGGGTAACCTACCAGGGGCTACATGATCTGGAGATAGTAGAGTGCTACAGGGTGGACAGGGACATACTGCAGCAAATTGTGGAGTTGTGCCGGCCTTGCCTCACATCCAGAACAAAGAGAGGAGAACCCATCCCACTGGATACCAAGGTATGTGTAGCTCTAATAATACTAGCTACAGGTACTTTCCAAAGACCAGCTGGGGATATCTTGGGGGTCTCACAGGCATCTGCATCCAGGATACTCTACCAGTTCCTGGATGCCACGCGACCACATGCTGAGGAGCACATTAAATTCCCCAGCAACTGTGAGGAGCTGACTGGCAATATGCATCTCTTCCAGCATGTAGCAGACTACCTGGAGGTACTGGGTGCCATAGACTGCATGCACATCCACATCAATGCACCACCTGGTGACCGGGGTAGGGTCTACATAAACCACAAGGGGTTCCACTCCATCAACTGCCAGGTTGTGTGTGACACCCAGGGCATTATCATGAATGTGTGTGCTGGCTGCCCTGGAAGCTATCATGACTCCCACATCTGGAATTCCTCACAGCTGCATCAGTGGTTTCCAAGGGGGGACATCCCATATGGCCATTTAGTGGGGGATGCTGGCTATGTACTGGAGCTGGAGATGATGACATCCATCAAAAATGCACACCTACACAAGAATGCCATAATGAGGCACATGCACAAACCAGGATCATTATAGAGCATGTGTTTGGGATGCTTAAGTCATGGTCCCGCTGCTTTGACATATCCGGTGGAACCTTGCAGTACTGTCCAGCCACATGTGCAGACATGGTCCTAGTATGTGCCATGCTACACAGTATGATCCTGCGGAAACAGCTGTAGCAGGAGCAAAATGGGGAAGGGCCACACAGCTGCCACCATTGTCATAGCTTCCACAGGCACAGAGGGACACAGAGGAGAAACATCCTGAGCCTGCCACTGTAGGCAGATGGAGGCATGCCCTAGCCTTGGCAAAGAGGCAACTCATAGCACATGCACTGACACTGTAGGGCCCCAGGGACTGATCTCTCTCTCTCTGACTCATGCACACAGTAAAATGGATGGCAAACATCATACCACCTATATTTGACCATGTATAGGCAGTGTATTGTGTGCATCTGACATAGTCAGCCCTCAAGCACCACCCTCACAACAGCTGGAGGCACAAGGTAAGCCAGTCTCTGTAAGAAATTAAAATAATGAGGTGGACTTTTCTGATAGCATATCTATGGTATTGATCAAGCATGTAAGGGAATGGGGTGGCTAACTGGGATAGCAGCAGACAACTAACAGCTCTGTGGGACAGCAGGATGTGTATCTCCAGTACTGCCCTATCCACACCATGCAGTACCACTCTAGTCAACAAATATTGCAGTATATGTGGTGAGCCAAATAACTGGGGGGTCATTGGTCACATGCACGGACATCAAAGTTGGGGTCCCATACTCACCACCAACCCAACACAGCAGATCAGCTGTAGACAACCATACAGAAATGCCTGGCAAAGGCCCACACATGGCGACATCCATGAAATCCCCACCTACAGAGTTTTACACAGTGATATTACAGCAGGTCTGGCAGTGGCATTATGGCTTTGAAAGGTAAGAAGTCTGAAACTACAGATATCTATGCCAGATCAATATGACCTGTGATTGATACTGTTATGCCTATAGTCTGAAAGATAGGGTACACCACTATGCTACATGGGACCAAAATTTTAAGCAAATATCAGCATAGTTTGTTTAGATGTGTATTGTGTACAGTTGTGTCATCCCCCCATAGTCCCAAAGAAATGCAGTAACATGTTCCTAGACTTAAGCAGCATCCAGCTGTAACCCAGAGTGATGTCACAATAGTAACAGAAAGCAATTGTCAGTAACACACACAATCAGCTTACTGGTGCCATCCCCAGGGGTGTCTCCTGCTGGGAACCTGGGAACATATGATCATCAGAATGCACTGCCCTACTACAGATGGCCTCCATCTGTCACACCTGGCCTACAGGCCTCTGGAAAATGCCTATGTTTCACCCACAGTGCCCTTTAGGGAGTGTCAAGGGGTCCACAACACCAACATAACACAATCCACAAAATGCAAAGAAAGGCCATGCTGACAACTGCTAGGAGCAAATCTGCCTGCCTCAGAGAACCAGAAATTGGGACAAAGCCATGAATAATGGGGTGGTGAAGGTCCAAAGAGAAGGTCACCTGTGAAATACTGCTCTAATAATGTTATAAAGTTGATGGAATGATTTGTAGTAGCATGGAATGTCTGATATGTATGAAGTCTGAAACTGCACTGTCAACTGTCTGTAATATCTGACTTCAGCCCTGAGTGACTTTCAGAATACTTTTGCTGGAAAACCACACTTGTTTGGGTAATCAACAAGATATATGAGTCATAGATGTGGACATTCTGTGATACTCCGTCCAGTCGACAGGCAGGGTTAGGAGTTTAAATATGGGAATGCACTAACTGCAGGTAGGCCTATCCCTGGAAGATGGTGACATATCTGCACCCACAGAACCCTAGGCCACAGCCATGGGGAGTAACACACCCCTCACTGATCACTCATCCTATGCAACATCCTGACCCCAACATGCGACTATCCAAGCAAAATGAGGTGGGCCATACATATATGTGTGACAAGCACACACCTCCAGACTGCTCAAACAGTCCAAAACAGACAAGACCCTCCAAGTGCAGTCAACTATTTAGGAAAGCCCAGTGCAAAGTACTGGTAGCTATAGGCAAACATATCTGCCCAGGACATCCCCCCCGCATATCCTATCCCCTACAAATCTATCTGGAGTCTGCCTGTAACCCTGATCCTGACTGACTTATATTACCCAACTGTGGACTGGAAATCAGACGAGGCCAGAACATAAATGCACAGAGATGCCACCATTGTAAAATATCGCCAAGGTTCTGGACCCTTTCCACAGCACCAGCAGTCAATTGCTTGTAGGCACATACCTCAACAGGCTGGATAGTGCAAAAATGCATAGCATTTGGTCCATAAACCTTGTGTGTGCATCATCCATCCTGTATTCCTCTGGTAAATCACTGTGATGATCTGAGGAGGTATGTCACCAGGTACTGAAACAGTACATGACAGTGTCAAATGGTATATATGACAGATGTCTGCTAAAACCAGCCCTGCAACCCATGCATTACTGAGAGAAATTGTCAGAATCAATGTATGCCCCATTGTCCCCGCATTTTGATAGGCTATCTTCAGATATCCTGCACCAACAGGTTGAGAGGTATGGCCATAGCACAAAACAAACTGGACTGGAGTGCAACAGTCCCTGGAATTGAGTCCCACATGTACCATAGAAAGACACACTGGGCATGCTCATACACTTCAGACAAATGTCAGTAGGATCTAGTAATGAACAGGCCTTTCCCACCCAGTGCACTTTCCATTGCCCCACCTTAGCAGTCCTGAAGATGTCTGTTACCATAGAAGTCACTTTTGTTAGGCCCGCCCCCATAAGCTCTGTGGAGTGTGCGATAACTGCATAACACTATAGTGTAAAGTTCTAATTTCAGTTCTGACAAATGTAAAAGTGTCTGTTTTGTGTGTGTGTGTGTGTGTGTGTGTGTGTGTGTGTGTGTGTGTCCGCACAACTAAAATCTTTTGGGCCCATTCAAACCCAGTACACCTCCCCTTTCCCTACTTTAGCAGTCCTGCAGATATCAGTCATCTTAGAGGTGCCTTCCATCAGGCTTCAATCCCATAAGCTCTGTTACATGCGATAACTGCATAACACGATAGTATAAATAATTAGTTAGGTAGGAGTTCTAATCGCAGTCCTGACAAATGTAGAAGTGTGTGTGTGACAGTTGTATGTGCAAGACTGAGGGAGTTGTGTGTTTGTTTATAGGTGAAACAGTTTTATGCCATTCCCACCTACGACACTTCACAGTGCCCCACCTTATCAGTCCAGATGATGTCAGTCCATTATCGGCAACCTTGGCCAGCTGTCAGCCCTGTAAGCTCAGTAGTGTGTGTGATAAATGCTTAACACTATAGTACAAATAAGTAGTTTGGCAGGGATTCTACTCTTGTATCTGGAAAATGTGTGTGTAGGTATGTTTGTAAGTAAAAGTATTTTGATTTTTCCCACCCACTGCCCTACTTTATCAGTCCTGCTGATATATCCGGCAAATGTGTGTGGGGGGGAATGTATGTTTGTAAGCAGAAGTATTTTGATATGTTTCCCATCCACTGCCCTACTTTATCAGTCCTGCTGATGTAATTCCCCACATCAGCATCTTTGGCCACCTCTCAATCCAGTAAGCTCTGTAGTGCATGTGGTAACTGCATAACACTATGGTACAAATCACTAGTTAGGTAGGGGTTCTTCTCTCACATCTGGCAAGTGTATATGTGTCTGTTTGTAGGACAAAGTATTTTGATATGTTTAAGACCCACTGCACTACTTTATCAGTCCTTCTGATGTCATTCCCTTTATAGGTTCACAAGTGTGTAGTAGGTAATGGCCTAGGAGCCTTAACAAGCCAAGCACATAGAAGGGCCCTGCCATTGTGCCACCTGATGTTACGTCCCGATGCCTGTATCAAGTATAGCCACTGCAGTGATCCTTGGGTTGAACTGTCTATTACCCATCCACTCAGCAAGATTTCTCTGGAATAGGGTCAGCTAGGTGCCTTGCATGACATGTATGGGAAGTGTATTCCAGGGAATGTGCAGTCTCTTGGTGAGGGACCTGTCCCACCAGCATGTTGTGGTGATTGTGGTACTGAGGTAGAGGCCTCTACAGTGTGTGGTGTGGATGTATTTATATGCAACATTTCTAAACCAGCTGGGTCAGACATGGCTTTGTAAGTCAAGCACAGATAGCTGCTAATTAGGTGATATGACACAGAGAATAGCTTGGGTCTGCTGAGTCTGTCTGTGTAGGATGTGTGTTTAATACCTATGAACCCCTTTGTGAGGTGCTTCTGTGGCTTCTCCAGCTGTAGCAGATGTCTAGTAAGGTATATGGCAAATGGGCCATAATACTTGTGGAGTGGTCTAATGAGGGAATAGTAGACAGAGATCATTACCTCTGTCTTTTTGGATGCAAAACCCTTGGTAATGCAATGTTCCATATAAAAGGACTTCCTGACCACAGTGGCAATGTGGTGCTTGAAGGAGAAGTTGCTGTCAACCTGTGTCCCCAGATCTCTTATAATGCCTACAGTGTTCACTGAGCTCCCATTGAAGTGGAAATTACTGGGAACTGAGTTTTTTACCAAAGGGGATGATGAGGCATTTTGTGGTGTTAAGCTTCTGGGCATGGTTTCCATACCACTCATTGGTCTCAGTGAGGCCTTTCTGTAGGATGTCTGCATCACTTATGGAGTTCATGATAGCTCCCAGCTTGCAGTCCTCTTTGAACTTGGTCAGCCAGAGTTCCTCTGTGTTGGGCTGGACTCCTGAGAAGTAGATGCTGGACAGGACACTATCCAGTACTGATCCCTGTAGGACCCCACTCTTGTCTTTGTGCCAGTCTGACTTGGAGTTTGCCACTGTCACACTGTGTGTTCTGAGAACCAATTTGCAAACCACCCACTGATATAGGGGCTGATGCCTAGCTTGTTGGGTTTACCAATAATCCCTGACTGAGGAATGGTCTCAGAAGCCTTGGCCAGATTGAGGTAGGCTGTATGCAGTGCATTACTGTCATACACAGCCCTGGTGACTCACTCAAAGAAGTCAACTAGGTTGAGCAGGCATGATCTGCCATTCACAAAGCCAAACTGTGTGGGGTCCAGAGTCAGGAGATCACCCATATCTTGGTCAATCAGGCCCCTGATGATGTGCCCATACCTGTACATAGTAGACTTGTCCAGTTAAGGGCTCAATAATCCCCAGGGTCTGTAGATGCTACCCCTTTATGGAGAGGGATGACTGTAGCAGTGTACCACTTTGGAAGGACAAAGGCTGAGGTGAGGCTCTGATTGACCAGGGCACACAGAAGTGGTGCCAGGTCTCCTTGTATGTTATGTAGAACATAGTCACAGATATGTTGGGGTCCCATGGAGGCTGTATCCTTGCCTGTGGACAATACAGGTCTAACCTGGCCTGCAGTAATGATGGGTGCCTGGCAGTCATCTGCCATTGTGATTGTCCCCATGGGGGAGACAGGGGTAAAACTGGCATTGACTGTGTTGACAAGACTGTGGCCAATATCTGTTGTGTCAGGAAATGAATCAGCATTGTGCAGTAACTCACAGCACTTGTGGTTATTGCTGTGGAGGTTGCTGATATAACTATCAAAGGCTTTTGTAATTGTCATCATCATTTGCTGCAAATCTGCCTTCATAGCTGATTGTAGATGATTCCATGAGGGATCACAAGTTGTGTTTGAGGCTGATAAGGGGGTTCACCAGTCTTGGGACACCACCATTTTCTGCAGCAGTGTCCTTCTTCTGTTGTACACTTTAGTAATGGCAGAGGACCATCACAATGGCTACAAGTGTTTGGGCAACAGTATCTGTGTTCTGTTGGCTATGGGTAGTAGCATGTATCCATGTACATGTTTGTGCAGTGCATATGTGTATGATGCAACAGTCATGCAGTTTTTTCCCATTGGCATGGGTGCAGTGAAGTAATCCACCCTGATTGTATGACTGCAATGTCAGCATTGGAGAGGTTTTACAAGGTGTTACCTTTGTGGGGAGTGTGGGTGAGATATTGAGCTCCATGTTGATTACATCACATTTGGATCTGACTAGATAGGGATTGACAACTGTGGTCAAGCAACAGTCCCATATGTAAGTAATCAGCACAGGTCAAGGTTGTTGCATCCTCTAGTGGGGGTCAGTATGAGCCAGTCCAGGCCACTGGAACTGATGAATTCCATGAAGCATTGAGCCAGTGTACTGGTGCTTAACTACTTTCCCCATGTGATGGAGGGGTAGTTGCAGTCTCCTACTATGTCAGTCTTGGGTGGAACCTTCATAGATTCCAGGGTGTTGAGGAATGTGCATTGACAGTCTAGGGACATAGCTGGGGACCAATAGCAGGCTATGGTGTGGATTGCACTATTCCCCAAAGTCAGTTTTACAGGAAGTGCCTCTGATGCATTATGCTGGGATACTAGTCAGGAGCTGTGCATATCCATTATGGATATGAGACAACACCACCTGTGGAAGTGTGGTCCATGTTTTGGCTCTGACAGCTGTGTAATGCATCATAGCCTGTTAGTGCAGGGCTGCTGTCTGCTGCTGTGAGATACATCTCTGTTACAGCACAACTGTCAATGTCCTCCACTCTGAGAAGTGGTTTGAGTGACTGCATCTTGACAGTTAGACGTCTACTGTTGAGCAGCATGACCCTCAGATTGCATACATGCCTAGCTGTTACGGTGGTTATTTGATTTGGAGCACTGCCTAATAAGGCACTATAGGGGTAGCAAGACACTTAACCTGTACCTGGAAACCCAGGGCTGACAGATTTAGGACATCTCTGGCAAGGCATTGAGGTCTGTCAATCAAGATGTCCCAAGCAGAGAGATACTGGATCCCCTGAGAATAAAATAAACCAATGGTGTAAAAAAGGCACAACAGAACCAGGAAAAATTACCCTTTTCTGCCTGGCTGAAATGGTGCAGTAAATAGTAGACAAAATGATGTACCAAACAGTAATCCAAAACAGTAATCCCAACAGTTTATTCAAGACATTTGGTCAAGCGCTTTCTTCCAGGAAGCCTGGACGTCATCAGAACCAATTAAACATTTCAAAGACCTCCATTTAAAAAGTAAAGTACAACCAGTCAAAAACACTTAACCCATACATGTGATAAAATTTAAAATGCCACAAATAAATAGTTTAATTTATATAAACAATAAAAATATATAAACATTTATAAATATGTTACATACATGAAACAATTATAAATTCAAAGTGCTAAGGCTCTATACTTTAAAAATGGCATAATAGAAATGTATTTTTTTATACCAGGGGTGTGAGCAGCATTTAATCATATTTGCCATTTTGTTTGTTGTGGCATCTAAGAATGTCAACATAGCCTTAGGTAAGATAGGGTTAATGTTGGACGATAGTTTGTTTCAAGGTAGTATCAATGAAGCAATACACAACTTTTTGGTTAATAAACGCCCTGTTATACCTGTGGTCTTTGGAATTCCAAAACACACAAGGATATTCTTGATCCCCCATACAGGCTCATTATTTCTTCCCATTACAGCATGACCCATTCACTTGGTGTTTTTGTTGATAGACTAGTAAGGGAATTTCTATTTCCTATTGATTATATTTTAAAGGATTCATGAGATTTCCTAACAAGGATTAAAAAGGAACTATACAGTGATACTTGTTCATTTTCCACTATTGATGTATGTGATCTTTTCACATCTATTCTACATAAAACTGGTTAATAGTTATTTTATGATGCCCTTAAGGAGAAAACAACTTTAAATAATTCATTATTAAATTTTGTTATGTTATATATGGACACGATATTAAAAAAATATTTTTTTTGTTTTGGAGGGGAATACTTTAAACAGAATCAAGGGGTAGCTATGGGTTCTAGTTGTGCCCCTTTATTTGCTAATTTAGTTATGTATAGCTAGGAGAAAAAAACATGTATTCAATACCGATTTTCAACATAAATGGTCCTTGTATTTGCAATTTTTGGATGATATTTTTATTTTTGGAAGATTGATGGTTATGGCGAAAATTTTAGTGAACATATTAATAGTATTTGTGATTATTTTAAGTTCACTTCCACACATAATAATGACAAAATTAATTATCTGGATGTGACAATCCGTAAGGAATCTTTGTTGAAAGAATTTTCTTCCACTTTATATAGGAAACTCACATTTTCCAATGATTATTTGGAATTTAGCACTAATCACCCCTTTTCAATGAAAAAAAAGTATCGTGAAAGGCCAATTTATAAGAGTGGCCAGAATGTGTTCAACATTTGACAGATTTATCAGAGAGATGGATGTACTAACTAATTTTTTTAGGGATAGAGGGTATCCCGAAAAACTTGTTTTGGATATGTACAAGGTAATGAAGGAGAATTGGGGGGTTAGGTACACTCCTCTATTGGGTAATTTGATGGGGACTCGTGGGGAGTCAGTCAAGTCTGATTGATATGCGAGAAGTATGGTTTTAACTTTTGGTAGTAATAGCCAAAACGCTAAGGATATTTTATGTAAGAACTGGGTTTTATTCAGGGCTAATAATGAGCTTCAGTCTATTTTGGGAAATAATCCAAGTTTTGTGTTCAAAACTAATGTAAATTTAAATTTTTTGTTTGAACATCCTATTTTATTCAAAGGTGTGTCTGAAAAAGGCACTACTGGTTGTGGGCATTGTAATTATTGTAAATATATTCTTAAGGATTCACTATTTTATATTGGAGAATTTGGGGTTAGGGTAAAAACAGTTGTGGGCAATTGTGGTACTAAGGGTTGTGCCTATTTGGTGATGTGTCAATATTGTATTAATTTGTACATAGGGAAAACGCAAAGAACTCTCCGTAGAAGAATGTATGAACATTTATACACCATTAGACAGAAAAATACAAACAATGCCCTTTTTAGACATTTAAATAGTAATCCATGTTGTACAAGGTTTTTATTTGGCATTTTAGAAATTGCTTATATGGATTTTGGGGGGGGGGTGATTGGGCGAAAACACTTGAAAGAGCTGAAATGAAATGGCAAATATGATTAAATGCTGCTCACACCCCTGGTATCAACGAATACATTTCTATTATGCCATTTTTAAAGTATAGAGCCTTAGCACTTTGAATTTATAATTGTTTCATGTATGTAACATATTTATACATTTTTATATATTTTTATTGTTTGTATAAATTAAACTATTTATTTGTGGCATTTTAATTTTATCACATGTATGGGTTAAGTGTTTTTGATTGGTTGTACTTTACTTTTTAAATGGGGGCCTTTGAAATGTTTACTTGGTTCTGATGAAGTCCAGGCTTCCTGGAAGAAAGCGCTTGACCAAATTTCTTGAATAAACTGTTAAGATTACTGTTTTGGATTACTGTTTGGTACATCATTTTGTCTACTATTTACTGCGCCATTTCAGCCAGGTGGAAAAGGGTCGTTTTTCCTGATCCCCTGAGAATGACACTCAACACGTAAGCCAGTGTTGCAGTAAAATATCTGTTGATAGTACTGCAGCATCATTCTGGGTGATGGCATTATACTGCTCAGGGCTACTGTCACACTTGCCTGGACCACATAATCCGAGTGTTCAACCATGTCTCTTGTCATGTAACACAGGGAGGTGTGTCTTAGGTCATTCACACCCACATGGATGATGACAGAGTGATACTTGTAGCTGTTGTGGAGTGGCCTGACTGGGTGTGTCATGTGTTGGATGCTGGCAAATGATAGACAGTTGGCTGTCCATCCACCATAATCAACATAGTGAGTGGGACATCTATGTGCCGCAGTACTGAGTCACCCATGATCAATGTATTGTGCAAGGTAGTCAGCCTTAGGAGCTTAGGTTGAGAGGCACACTGTGCAGGTGACATCTTTGTCCTTTGGCATTTGCTATGTCATGGTGTCTGAGTGGGTGTCTGTCTTGATGGTCTGTGCTGTTTGTGTAAATGTCCATTAAATGCCTCTGTGAAGGTGGGTGTGTGTATTTTCAGTGTGTGTCAGGGCTGTCATAGTGGGTGTTGTGGTGAGCTGTGTGGTCCACATGGTGTGGTGCAGGTGTTGATCTCATCCTCTTGACCAGCTAGTCCAGTCTTTGCTGGATAGTGCATATTTCCACATTTGGTGATATAGGGGTAACTCTCACTGGTCTGAGTGTTTGGAGTGTAGAGAAGAGGGTTGTCTGTGTACATGAGGCAGTTGCAACAGTGCCTCAGAATGGAAAAGTCCACCAGGTTAATGGGTGAAAGCACAGAAAACCACACTTCAATCATGCCAGGAGGGTTGGTCATAAGTAGTAAGTACTGAGGCTAATTCCTTGAAGAATGAGTACTGCTGATGGCTCCCAGGTGTGATACACTTATTGATACAATGCCCTGTTGAAGTGCAAAGCTATAATGCTATTTGAAGTGCAAGACAGAAACAACTAGCAAGATGTATGGTAGAAACTGAAGGCAGACTTCCTGCCACTTGTAATACTTTACCACAGCTGTGCAGTTATCAGCACCTTTGGCCAGTTGTAAGTCCAGTATGCTCTGTAGCGCATGCAGTAACTGTGTAACACTATATTAGACATAACTAGATAGGCGGAGTTCTGATCCTAATACTGGTAAGTGTGTGTGTGTGTGTGTGTGTGTGTGTGTGTGTGTGTGTGTGTGTGTGTGTGTGTGTGTGTGTGTGTGTGTGTGTGTGTGTGTGTGTGTGTGTGTGTGTGTGTGTGTGTGTGTGTGTGTGTGTGATGTTTATATACTGTGTGGGTAATACCATTTTTGACTTGAGTACCACCCTTTACACTTCCCCTCACTCCAGTTTAGAAGTCCTGTTGATGCCATTCACCTTAGCAATACCTTTAGAGGAGGTGAAACTGTATAAGCTCTGTGGTACATCTGATAACTGCATCACACTATAGTAGAAATAACTAGATAGGCAGGAGTTCTGATCCCAATGCTGGCAACTGTGTGTGTGTGTGTGTGTGTGTGTGTGTGTGTGTGTGTGTGTGTGTGTGTGTGTGTGTGTGTGTGTGTGTGTGTGTGTGTGTGTGCATGTGTGAAAAGGATACTGTGTGTCATACCATTTTGATTTGTGTTCCACAAATTACACTTCCCTACTGCTGTTGTTGTCATTCACCTTAGAAGTACCTTTGGACAAGGTGAGATTGCGTAAGCTGTGTGGCATGTCTGTTACCTGCGTAATATCATAATGCAAATAACTGGATAGGCAGGAGTTCTAATATCATTACTGGAAACTCTGTGTGTGTGTTTGTGTGTGAATCATGTTCTGTGAAGGTTATACCATTTTGAGTTGTGTAACACCATACTCATCCTAATTTAGTAGTCCTGTTGATGTCATCCACCTTAAAAGTACCTTTGTACAATGTGAAATTGTGTAAGCTTCGTGGTGCATCTGATAGCTGCGTAACACTATAGTAGACATAAACAGGTAGGAGTTCTAATCTTCATACTGGTGTGTGTGTGTGTGTGTGTGTGTGTGTGTGTGTGTGTGTGTGTGTGTGTGTGTGTGTGTGTGTGTGGTCATATCTTGTGTGGCTGATACCATTTTGATGTGTGTACCATACATGGCAGGTGACCACCTCCTGATGCCATTACTTTATATAGTGTGGTAATGACATCTGCCTCACATGCAGCATGTGAAACCATTGTACAGGCCACACCAGTCCTCTGTACAGATGTGTCTGGAACAGCCAGATGTATGGAACCTATTGGTGCTCTGTCTGCCTTAACAATGCCCATGTATGTGATATAGTTGCCACAGTGAGTGTACTGACACATATGGTAGCATCAGGTATCATACCTGATTGACAAAGCATACTGATACAACGTCTGCTACCCTCACACTTGTCCAGGCTTGTGGGTGAAATACATGAGTCCAGATGCTTGGTTTTGCAAGTGAATTGTTCATGTCATGGGTCACATTAAAGGTTGGGAAAGGTGTGGACTGACATACTGTGGTCTCAATCGGTATATTTCAGAAACAAATGGCATCTTAACAGGTGTGTGTATACATTTTATATCCACTGTATAGCGGTAATGTTTCAGACATGTTCCTACCTTAGTCTGTTTGTCCAGCACATTTTGCTGGTGTCTGTCCAGACACCTTGCACTGACAGGTTGTGAGGTATGCTACAGGAATGTTACATTCTCTTCAGATAGGCCCCTGTGGTGACCACTGTGATGTAGTACAATTAACCCCACCACAAGTTAACTTGCACATAAAACAATATGGCTATTAGTCATAGTTGTGTGCATGGTAACTTGCATGCCATCCACATACCTGGGGTATTGCCAAAGCATAGTTGAACGATTCCATACCCAACAGCTTCAGGCTGCTGTCCCATATGCAGACCAGAGTGACCAATGTATTTGTGGGAGAGAGCTATTGTCAGCAGACTCACATGTGCCCTTGGAGAAGGATGGATGCAGCATGTCTGCACATTTACAGTACAATATCTAATACTAAACAATTTGCTGTCTTTCACCATAGATTTGCACTTCTGTGCATTATAAATCTCCATCCACAACTGCAATCAGACCTGGCACATGCATGTAGATACTGTACAGATACAACTATGTCTCATACAGTAGTCTACTAATCCCGACTGGGACCTTACCTGCACGATCCTTGTCCATTGTGTGTGTGCCACCCACCTTCAGCAAGTGGGGCTTTATACCCTGGTGTTATAGTGTGATGGGTGGCCCAAGCTTGGCAAGGAGCTCCTCATTTGATGTCACTGGGGGTTGCATGGCTGGCCTTCTACCTGTGGTTGTGGGGTCCCTGTCCACAGCAGTAGCCCTTTGCCAGGCATGGCATATGATTTTGGTGGCATGATACCACACCTCCTCATAAGTTCATGTGTGTAAACCCACCTAATTTACCCTGTGGACAGAGTCATCCCACAAGGTGGTCCTCTCCCACAGATGTTGCTGGCTTTGGCCCAACAGTACTGTGTGGGTCTGTATTATGGCTCCCATTATCAGGTTGCATTCTGCCGGTGAAAAGGTCTCCTGCCAGTGATGTGACATTGCACTTGGTAGACACTAACAGGGAAACACATCACAGGACCCCATACATTTGGCAACAGTATCTCCAGTACCTGCACATGTACCTTGAATACCAGTAGCCACCACTCACAACCATACCAGTAGCCACCACTCACAACCACAGCATACCCCTGTAATCTATCAGCATAGTATCTGCTTGCATTTTACTCCTGGTTCTGATGATTCATATTGCCCGCAGTGAGGGCAAGTTGTTTGCATAATCTGTCATCCCTCATTCAGGTCTGTGTAAATGGATGACATTAGCCATCTTCCATGCGGATGGTGTGTGGATGGTGCTGCAGCTTGGTGTGATTACAGTGTGTAATGCAGCTGGGAGCACATGCCTGAGTTCATGTAGGATGCAGACAGAGATGATTTGATGTCCCATGGATACGTAAATTTGTTGCCTTTCAGTAGGCAATATGTACCTGTTCACTGGTGATGAGGGGAGGGGTGTGGGTGCAGTACATATGCACCTATAGTGATGCTGAACTGGGGAGATGTTTGCCCTAACCCTATCTGCATCAATTTGCCTGTAGCTATGTTGTGTATGTGATCTGATCGTCCACCATTACATGTTGAGTTGTTATGTTGCCTCCGAGATTGCAGATATATAGGAAAATGGCCTTGTGATTGTTCCTGGTGGATGTCTCCAATTTGTAATCATAGTTGGCCTTACAGTAACCCACCTGTGACCCTATATGTCTGTTCAGACAATGGCTGGCTTGATGCCAGGTCAGTTCCTGCCCCTACTTTGCCCTGTACAGCCACTATAGGGACCAAGTATGTGGTTTGTGTAATGCTAAAGGGGATTACTCTATGGTGGTGGAGGCAGGTATGACAAGTAAGGTATTGCTGAGTCCATACAGCCATGTATGTGTTCAATCACTTGTTTGTAGTGGGCATGGCCACAAAGTCACAACACAGTTGGACACCTTTCCAATTTAGTCATGATAATCATGCTTACTGTACTAACCATGACTGTGTCACAGCAATGTAACAACAAGTAGCTGTGGAAATATGCACAGTAACTAAGAATACACATGTGTACAACACTTACAGCTGTTTTAACTGACATTTTGCATCCCATGTCTGTTTTCATATGGTGGACACATACACTTACTCATACTGACATGTGCATAGGTAATACCTCACATACATGTCTGTTCTATGTCAGTATGGCACACTAAATTCACACTTATGCTGCACAGTCATCCCTCTCAACTTGTTATAGCAGGACTTCTGGACAATGGCACACATAAATGGGTGATAAAGGGGACATCAGTATTGATACTATATTAATATAGCTGCACCATACATTAGTAAGTTGATTGCACAGTAGGCTTTGACATCACTGTGATAAACCTGCAAGATGTTCAACAGTCATAAGTAAGCTATTATGTTACGATGCCATTGCTCACAGACTTGCCAGTGGTTTGGCTGACATAACACAAGTGTACATGTATGTGATTTCAGATATCAGTCACAAATGTGCTTATTGTCCAGCAGAACACTGTACAGTTGAATGTTATTAATTCAATATATCACATGCCGTTCAACACACGTCTGCAACAGTACTTTACTATGCACATGACCTATATAGGTCTGTTAGATTTACAAGACCAACATGTATCATACTCATATTTGCAGGTAACATATGGATATGGACAATGTCCCATTAACTTGCCTAGCAGTGGCACAGTCACTACGGTTTGACAGACACTCCAGTGGTTGTCCTTTCCCAGGGTGAGTCAGGCTCCAGAGCTTTGATCCTACCTCTCAACCTCTTAGAGCATCACATCTGGACAAAGTCTAAAATGATGGGGGATAAATAGGGACAGATTTTAAATATTCCTGTTACAAATTTAGGACATTTGTAGAAAAATACATTTTGCATTACTGCGACTTTTCTGGAGGATGTGGAGTCTTAAATTCAAGTGTTTGTCATTACTTAATGACTTTAATCCTCAGCTATTTGCCAGAAAAGTACAGATGTCAGGAGGAACTGACCAAAACCTATTATGGTAAAATCTGGACATTATGTGAAGATCTATACAGATGAGAGGTATGGCTGTGATCTCTCCCACTGCAGGCAGTGCCAGATGCTATGGCCATAGCAGCTGTTCAGCAGGACATCAGTACAGCAAGTCTTGTTGGAACATATATTCTTTCAAAATCATATTTCACATTATTACAGACCAAATACTACATTCAGTTACATGCTTACATGTTTCACATACCTTTTTTTGTTCTTCTCTATTCTGTTTTCTCTCTCTCTCTTACCTACATGGATAGAGCTGGTTTGAATAGGTGGTAGCATGGCTTTTGTAGGTCATGCTCATGACCAGGAGATGGCCTGTGCACCAATTGGTGTTCCCCACTTGCTAATTGCATGCAGAGCAGCTGTGTAGTTCTTCCAATAGTCAATGTCATGGAAACCCACTCCTATAATTGAGTACTTCATGTGGGCGTTGTCCTTTTACCTTGCCTGTAAGGAAGACATCCTTGAGGTGTGTGGGCAGCAGTGATACAGACAGCAGGTTGGAATACCTCTTACAACAAGACTTGTGGAAACAGGTCAACTAAATGATTTTAGAGTGTTCCAGACTTAGGGGCAGAATGTGAGTATTACTGTTATATGCTTTAAATACTGTTAGTTTTACAGGGTTTGTGTATACATGCTAGTTCTGCATGGATTTCAGTCTGACAAAGGTATGTGTCTGCATAGCTCTTAACTGTAGGGCTATCCACCTAATGGCCAGAGGTTTGCCTGCTATGCTTGGTCTGTTCCCCAGACAGGTGCTGTCCTTGGCAAATCAGTGGCATACTCTAGTGATCGCTATCAGTAAATGGCAACATCCATTTGTGTTTCTGACATCATATCCCTCAGAAAGGATATGTTGCACCAAATCCTGTAACACCAGAAACTTTCTCAGTGTATAAGAGTGATATTTCAAATATGACCCTGTGTTTTGGCCTCTGTCCTCCACTTTATACCAGGCTTTGTCCAGACATCATGCAGCAAGAGGTTGATAGGTATGACTGCAAAGGCTGGACAACACGTGTAACTCTGTACAGTCAAGAGGCTGGTGTATTAAGAACACTCTTAGATACCCTTGTAACACATTTTATGTGGGTAGGAGTATTAAATGTGTTAAAAGTAGTACATGTGAGAGATATTACTAATTGAAAACACAAAAGGTCTATAGCTGCACATTTTGATACGTTTCACCATGGGGACAGTGATGGGTTACAGGGCACTGTTTTGTAAACAGCCTGTTTGTCAGTCTGATAGAACAGTTAGAAATGAAACATTGTTATGCAAAGGATCAATTTACATTTTAACATTTGATATTTTTTCTCCTAGGGGGTTGAATGTGGAGTGTAATTGGAGGCTGTTGAATTAAATATGTCATTAAGTGATAATTGATTCTTATATTCAAGGCAAGTATGTTTTGTAGTGCTGTACTACTTGAAGGCTTTATCAAATACATTAGAGTATAATAATTTGTGTGGACAACTGGCTGGTTGATTTTCTGTGTGCTCTCTTCAGTCATTTCAATTATGTCGCTAAGAGATCAGTGTATGTCTGGCCATTGTGTACGGCTTATCATGATTTTGTTGCAGCATAGTGTGTACATATTATTTGGATTGTATATGGGGGGGGCAGATGAATGTCCCATACCACCCCAGAATTCCGTCTACACTGTGTATTTAAAGTTCCCTCAGTATAAGGGCATTGGGTTGTACCTTAATATTTTCCAGGGTGTTTAGGAATGTAGAGTGGTAGTCTTGGGACATGGTGGAGGTTGTATAGCAGGCTACAACTTGGATTGCAGTCTTGCTCAGTGTTAGTTGTACCTGATGTATCTCTGATGCAGTATTTTGGGCTACTACTCCTTTATGAATATCAAGACACCACCACCTTTAGGACTTCATTCCAGGTTTTGGGACCAAAAAGTGTGGTATGAGGTATAGCCTGGTAGCAGAGGGGTGTTTTCTGGAGGCATAAACCAGATCTCTGTTACTGCACAGATGTCAATGTTCTCCATTTTAAGGAGTGGTACGAGAGAGTGCATTTTGAGATTTAAACCTATGGCATTGAGTAGCATAATTCTCAGATTACGTTTACTTGTATTCATTATGGTGGTAATTTTTATATTCAGGAAATTGCATAAAAAATGCACTAAGGTGATATTTCTGTCAATATATGTTAGCAGTAATAGTGTTAGCACAACAACCTTCTCAGCTTATCTACTTACGTAAATCGTGTATGTCTCTATTGTCATGGCTTTGTCTCCCCACTTTGTCTGGCTTGTTCCAGAATTATTGCACTAAAGGGTTGTGAGCATACCTCTCCACTGTCAGGCTGTTTGCAGACTGTCCAGATGTTTGTCCCATACTTTGTTTCTGTACCACAGTTTATTTGTATTTGTCTGGGAAATACTGTTATGATCCAAGGATTTATGTCAGTGAATAATGACATACATGTGAGTTCCCATCCTCATATTATTCAGATGGTTCTGTTGATACACACCCTGTTGCTGTAGAACTGTTCAGTTATGACAGCAATATTCTGATTATGTCCCTATATGTGGCCCATTTCCCACCCTTTGTACAGCCTTTGTTCATTGTTGTTGCACTAAGAGGCTGATAGGTATGGTTCTGAGGTATGGCTGCACTGTATGTTGTATATATATATATATATATATATATATATATATATATATATATATATATATATATATATATATATATATATATATATATATATATATACACACAACACATGAATGTTTCCGCAGAACTTTCTCACTATTGCTGTATGTCTCTATTGCATATGTTTGAAAAAAAATTCATATAGCTCAGGTGGTCTAGTGGTATGTTCTCTGACTCTAATGTACAGTCCCCTGGGTTCAAGAGTTGGCAGGGCTGATTATTTTGTTGCTGGGCAGAACAGTGGCTGATGGCAACAGAGTGATTAAAGCAGTTTTAAGCACTTGTAAGCGGGTTTGTGTGGTGCTAAAACACGGTTAAACTGATAGGCGCTTAAACTGTGTAGGCTTCGATTACCAAAGCTTTCCAGTGTGCAAATATGCTTAACAAAGCTAACTACCAGTTATAATGCACATTTAAACAATGTGTAAACCTGCTAAGCATAGCTCAGCCCTGGTAACCATTGCTCACATTCCAGTCTCATAACATAGCAGAGTAATGACATCATGTAATAAGTTTATTTCATGTCCTGTACATAACAACTCTACATATATTACGTATTTATTTGTCCATATGTATATGCATCTCCATACACATATACATTTCTGTATATACATATATATATATATATATATATATATATATATATATATATATATATATGTAAACTTGACTAATTCTACATAATCTTTTCCCCTACTGTTGAATGACTCTGCTGAATGATATGTTTGAAAACATCACACATATGTACAGCTCAGATTGCTTAGTGGTCAATTGATGTGGCTATGGTGTGCAGGGTCCTAGGTTCAAGTTTTGCAAGGGCTGATTACTTTGTTGCTGGGCAGAACAAGGACTGTTGGATACAGAGTGATTAAGGCACTTTTAAGCAGTTGTAAGTGGGTTTGTGCATGCTTAGGTCCGCTTAAACCTGCACTAATCTTAAATAAAGAAAAGAAAATGTTTTTTTACATTTCCCTATGTAATTTACCCAGCCCTACAATACCATACGTAAGGCATATGACTTATAATATCATTCCAATTCATAAAAATTAATTTACAACGGCTTTCACATATAAAAGTGAAGACTTCATTGGGGCTCAAACCATGAATGCCTGCATGCAAAACAGCAGCTCTAATGCTACTCTATTTCAGATTGCTTGTTTAGCTCATATATTCCTATTTAACTTCTTCAGACATTTATTCTATGCTAAGTACAGCTGCGCGAAGCACACACTCACTCAGTACACTTAAACTTTATTGTGGACAGAAAAACAATTAAATATGTGTTTTAATTTTGTTTAATGTAGGTGAATGCACATTGCTTTCTACACCATTCTGCACAATTATCTGTGCTGGAACATTGTGGGGGGCTATGCTTATGTTTCATCACACTTAGAAAGTTGATGGGATGACAGGTTTGATTTAGTGAGAATTTTATAGAGGGTATGCAGTCATACCTCTCAACCTCTTAGAGCAAACAATCTAGTCAAAGCCTTACATGATGTGGGGACAAATAGGGACAGGTTTTAAATATTGCTCTTACAAACTTAGAAAGTTGACAGAATACGTTTTGCATTAGCGTGAATTTTCTGATGGATGTGGAGTCTTAGACTCAAATGTTTATCATTATTTACAGACTTTACTCCTGGAACACATGGCATTTCTGGAGTGCAGGGGGCATGTGTATTAGACGTGAACTGCTCTGACACGCCCCCTGCACTCCTACACAGATCTGTGTCCTTATTAGAATACAGCAGCGCACCTTCATGCATATACAAGGAGCACTGCTGTTCTGTATGGACACAAACCACTCCATGTCAGAATAACACAATTCTGACATGGAGCTTCTTGAATCCTGGGGATTGCCTTTCATAATAAAATACAATTTTCTTTATCAAACCAAACCCAGTTTCATCAAAAAAGTTACTAACGTCATTCAAAATTTCCTCACTATAATTAATACCAAAAGGGAATTTAAACAGCCTTAATCCTTTGTGATACAGTTTTTAAAGCCATACATTCATTTAAATAAGCAATATCTACTTGCAAGGATTTCAATTTAAGCAGTCTTTTTTCAAAATAATATATTAAGTCCTTCAAAGAAGGAAAGGCTTCATGTTCACTGTTATTGCTGTTACTTCTAATTTTTGGCTGTAACACATCTATAGCTGCTTCATTAGAAAAATAATTTTTTTTTGTTAACAGTCCTTCTAAAGAAACATTAACATTTTCATAATCAGAGTCAGTTACTGCAAGATTGTGACCAGCTTGTGTACTGGTACAAGGTCTTTCATTATCAATATTTTGACTCAAGTGTACAGTACCTTCATAAAAAACGGCTCCATTCCATTTTTTATTCAAAATACCAGTTATTTGAGCCATTGCTGTCTCTTCTGCCTTCTTTGAAGCTTTAACAACCTCTGGAAGCTGTCGCTGCTCTTGAAAAATGCCATTAATATCTCGTTCTTCCTGTTCTTGCCTGGTGACATCCATCATGTGATTTCACGAACCAATGGAGACTTCCGCACCAGGGCAACCAGCCTGTATTTCATCTTGGTTACAGAAACAGATGCAGGCTGAAAATAATTATTGGAAATAGTTCTGGAACCACTTTCTTTTTGTGAAAAAGCTCTATAAGCCTTGTTAACTCCCATTTCAAAAAAGAGACTTCTTGTTTTAACAAATTTAATTCAGTGTTTTCGTTGACCACACCAGATATTTCCAAATGGACAAAACTGTCCATGTTATAACCAGGGCTCATTCCAAGGTATAATGAAAACTAAATCCAAAGTCTAAACACCAAAAAACGCCAGTAAAATGTAGAAAAAAAATGATCCAGGCATCTCCAGGTTCACAGTCCTTTATTATAAAACTAAGAATTAAGCGCTTTTGTCTCTACCAATGGAGACTTCATCAGAATAATGAAGTTAACCATCAAAAGCACTTTATATAACCATTATAAGCATGAAAGACAACTCATTTGACCAATCCAAACATTAAATGTCACAAAGACCACTTCCCAATAGACTCTTAAAATCTCCACCCCATTTTCTTTAAAAAAAATACAATATTTTACCAGTATAAAAAACTTCTTATTAAAACATTTCTCATAAAAGTTTTTTTTGTATGTATATATACATGTATATATTTATATGCATATTCATATTAAAACCATAACAAAATAAATCAAAATTTGTTTGCCTTGTAATATATATAATCTATATTTTCTTGTTGTGGTGCAGTAACATCACAGTCACACCTGTGTATTGTAATACTATAATCTACATCTTCTTTTTGTGGGGAAGTGAGACCTCAGGTACACCTGTGTATTGTAATACTGTAATCTACACCTTCATGTTGTGGTGTAGTGAAATCAGAGTCATATCCGTGCATTCTACTACTATATCTACACTTTCTTGTTGTGGTGCAGTAACATCACAGTCATACCTGTGTATTGTAATACTATATGTACACCTTCTTGTTGGGTCTATATCATGATATTGAAAAGTCCATAGAATGTACAGCTTACACATTGAAAATGCCGTTCATCAAAGTCACTCTTGTGGGGGGGCTGCCCCCCCCCCACTAATTATATATACCAACTCTGAGATCGCACTACAATGAGGAAAGGGCAAATTTTATGATCTTCACTGTACCACAGTTTCATAATACACACCTTGATGAATGAAGTTAAAGCCGTTCGTTCTCAGGTCTGTTCGATTTCATGATAGGAATCCTTCTTGTTGTGGTGCAGTGACATCACAGTAATACCTGTGTATTGTAATACTATATCTACAGCTTCTTATTGTAGTGTAGTGACATCACAGTCAAACCTATGTATGCTAGAATTATAGCTACAGCTTCTTGTTATGATGTAGTGATATCTCAGTCATACCTGCATGTTGCAATAGTATATCTACAACTTTTTCTTGTGTAGTGACATTTCAGTCACACCTGTGTATTATAATACTATATCTACAACTTCTTGTGGTGTACTGAAAACATACTCATACCAGTGTATTGTAATACTGTATCTACAGCTTCTTGTTGTGGTGTGGTGACAACATAGTCATGCAAATGTTGTTTAATACTATAATCTACACATTGTTATTGTGGTGTAATGACATCACAGTCATACCTGTGTATTGTAATGCTATATCTACACCTTTGTTGTTGTGCGGTTACATCACATTCATACCTGTGTATTGGAATACTATATCTAAAGCTTCTAGTGCAGTGACATCACAGTCATACCTGTTTAGTGTAATACTGTAGCTACAGCTTCTTGTTGTGGTGCAGTGACACCACAGTCACACCTGAGTACTGTAATACAATATTTACAGCTGCTTGTGGTGCAATGACATCACACTCACACCTGTGAATTGTAATACTATAAGCTATATCTCCTTGTTGTGGTGTAGTAACATCACAGTCACACCTGTGTAGTATAATACTGTATCTACAGTTTCTTGTTGTGATTTAGTGACATCGCAGTCACACCTGTGTATTGTAATACTAAAATCTACACATTCTTGTTGTAGTATAGTAACATCACAGTCATACCCATGTATTGTAATACTATGTCGACACCTTGTTGTTGTTGTGATGTGGTGACATCACAGTCATACCTGTGCATTGTAATACTTTAATTTGCACCTTCTTGGTGTAGTGTAGTGACAACACAATCACACCTCTGTATTGTAATATTATAAAGTACACATTCTTGTAATGGTGTAGTGACATAACAGTCACACCTGTGTATCTTAACACTATACTCTACATGTTTTTGTTGTGGTGGAGTGATATCACAGTCATAACTGTGTATTGTAATACTCTAATCTGCACCTTATTATTGTGGTGTAGTGACATTACAGTCACACCTGAGTACCGTAATAGTATATCGACTGCTGATTGTGGTACAGTGACAGCACAGTCATGGCTGTGAATTGTAATGCTATAATCTACAGCTTCTTGTGTTGTACACCTTTGTTGTTGTACGGTTACATCACAGTCATATCTGTGTATCGGAATACTATACCTAAAGCTTCTGGTGCAGTGATATCACAGTGACACCTGTGTACTATAATACTATATCTTCAGTTTCTTGTTGTGGTGTAGTGACATCACAGTCATACCCATATATTGTAATACTATATCAACACCTTCTTGTTGTAGTGGGATGACATCACAGTCATACCTGTGAATTGCAGTGCTATAATCTACTCCTTTTTGTAGTGGTGATGTGACAGCATAGTCATACCTGTATTGTAATACTATATCTACACCTTCATGTTGTCGTGTGGTGACATCACAGTCACACCTGTATATTATAATCCTATATCTTAAGCTTCTATTTGTGGTACAGTGACATCACAGTCATACCTGTGTATTGTAATACTATATCTACAGCTTCTTGTTATGGCATAGTGACATCACAGTCATACCTGTGTATTGTAGAACTATATCTACAGTTTATTGTTGTGGTGTAGTGTCACCACAGTCAAGCCTGTGCATTTTAATACTATATCCACAGCTTCTTGTGCTGCAGTGACATCAAAGTTGCACCTGTTTATTATAATGTATAATCTACATCTTCTTTTTGTGCTGCAGTAACATCAGTCCCTCCTGTGTATTGTAATACTAAAATCTATACCTTCATGCTGTGGTGTGGTGACATCAGAGTCATACCTGTGTATTCTACTACTATATCTACACCTTCTTGTTGTGGTGCAGTGACATCACAGTCATACCTGCATATTGTAATACTATATCTACTGCTTCTTGTTGTAGTGTAATGATATCACAGTCACATCTGTGTATAGTAAAACTATATCTACAGCTCCTTGTTGTGGTATAGTGACATTACAGACAAGCCTATGTATTGTAGAATTATAGCTACAGCTTCTTGTTATGGTGTAGTGACATCACAGTCATACCTGTGTATTGTAATATTGTATCTACAGCTTCTTGTGGTGTGGTGACAACACAGTCATACCTATGTAGTATAATACTATAATCTACACATTCTTGTTGTGGTGTAGTGACAACACAGTCACACCTGTGTATTGCAATACAATAATCTCCACCTTCATGTTGTGGTATAGTGACATCACGGTCATACCTGTGTATTGTAATACTATCTTTACATCTTCTTTTTGTGGTGTAGTGACATCACAGTCACACTTGTGTAGTGTAATACTATATCTATAGTTCCTTGTTGTGATGTAGTGACATCACAGTCATACCTGTGTATTGTAATACCATATTCCCACCTTTTTGTTGTGGAGCACTACTTACTGCCTCCTTGCACTTTTAATCAGCATAAAGTGCTTTTGTAATTATCAATGTTGTCTCAGGGTTTATTTGCTTTGTGGGAACTCCCTTTGCTTAGTGTCTTTGCCTAATACTTTTTTTTTCTTTCTTCTTCTACTATTGCTTTTACATTAAGAAGAGTTTGGATTGTATGCTGTGACAGTAGAGAGAAGACTGACCTCACTCTGAGCTATGAATCACTTCAATGGGTGTATTCTCCTGATTGACCAAGGGCCATTTGACTTGTTTAGTCAGCTTCTGTGTACTCTAATACTATAATCTACACCTTCTTGTTGTGGTGTAGAGACATCACAGTCATACCTGTATATTGTAATACTAAATCTACATCTTGTTTAGTCAGCTTCTGTGTACTCTAATACTATAATCTACAGCTCCTTGTTGTGGTATAGTGACATCACAGACAAGCCTATGTAGTGTAGAATTATAGCTACAGCTTCTTGTTATGATGTAGTGACTTCACAGTAATACCTGTGTATTGTAATGCTATAATCAACACCTTCTTTTTGTGGTGCGATGACATCACAGTCATACCTGTGTATTGGAATACTATACCTAAGACTTCTGGTACAATGACATCACAGGCATATTTGTGTATTGTAATACTGTTTCTACGGCTTCTTTTGGTGAAGTGACATGATAGTCAAACCTGTGTATTGTAAAACTATATCTACAGCTTCTTGTCGTGGTGTATTGACACTGCAGTCACACCTGTTTATTGTAATAATACATCTACAGCTGCATGTGGTGCAGTGACATCACAGTCACACCTGTGTATTGTAATACTATAATCTACACACTTTTGTTGGGTACAGTGACATCACAGTCCCACCTGAGTACTGTAATAAAATATCTACAGCTACTTGTGGTGCAGTAACATCACACTCCTACCTATGTATTGGAATACTATACCTAAGGCTTCTGGTGCAGTGACATCACAAGCATACCTGTACTGTAATACTGTTTATACAGCTTCTTGTTGTGATGTAGTGACATGACAGTCTCATACCTGTGTATTGTAGAACTATATCAACAGCTTCTTTTCATGGTGTATTCACACTGAAGTCACACCTTTGTATTTTAATAATACATCTACAGCTGCTTGTGGTATAACGACATCACAGTCACACCTGTGCATTGTAATACTATAATCTATACCTTCTTGTTGTGGTGTAGTGACATCACAGTCACACCTGTGTATTGTCCTACCATAGCTACACCTTCTTGTTGTGGTGTAGTTACATTACGGTCATACCTATGTATAGTAATACTATAATCTACGACATCATGTTGTGGTGTAGTAACACCACAGTCACACCTGTGTATTGTAATACTATAATCTACACATTTTTTGTTGGGTGCAGTGACACCACAGTCTCACCTGAGTACTGTAATAAGATATCTACAGCTGCTTGTGGTGCGGTGACATCACACTCATACCTGTGTATTGGAATACTATACCTAAGGCTTCTTGTGCAGTGACATCACAAGCATACCTGTATTGTAATACTGTTTCTACAGGTTCTTGTTGTGGTGTAGTTACATGACAGTGATACCTGTGTAATGTAGAACTATATCTGCAGCTTCTTGTTATGGTGTATTGACACTGCAGTCACACCTGTGTATTGTTATAACATCACAGTCACACCTGTGTAATGTAATACTATAATCTATACCTTCTTGTTGTGGTGTAGTAACACCACAGCCATACCTGTGTGTTGTACTACTATAGCTACACCTTCTTTTTGTGGTGTAGTGACACCACTGTCATACCTGAGAAATGTAATACGATTTCTACAGCTGCTCGTGGTGCACTGACATTACAGTCACACCTGTGAATTGTAATGTTATAATCTACAGCTTTTTGATGTGGTGTAGTGACATCACAGTCATACCTGTTTATTGTAATACTATAACCTACAGCTTCTTGTTATGGTGCAGGCACATCACAGCCATACCTGTGTATTGAATTCCTATAATCTACACCTTGTTCTTGTAGTGTAGTGACATCATTGTTGTACCTATGTATTGTAATACTATATTTGCACCTTCTTGTTGTGGTGAAGTGACATCACAGTCATACCTGTGTATTGTAATAGTATATCTACACTTTCTTGCTGTTGTGCGGTGGCATCACAGTCATACCTGTATTGCAATACTATATCTACCCCTTCTTGTTATGGTGCAGTGACATCACAGTCATACCTGTGTATTGTAATACTATATCTACAGCTTTTCCATGTGGTTTAGGGATATCACAGTCATACCTGTGTATTGTAGAACTATATCTACAGCTTCTTGTTGTGGTTAGTGACACTACAGTTAGACCTGTGTATTGTAATATTAAATCTACAGCCTCATGTGATGCAGTGATATCAGAGTCACACCAGTGTATTATAATGTTATAATCTACACCTTCTTGTGGTAGTGTAGTGAGATGCCAGATACACCTGTGTATTGCAATACTATAATCTATACCTTCATGTTGTGGTATAGTGACATCAGAGTCATACTTGTGTATTGTACTACTATATCTGCAGCTCCTTGGTGTGGTGTAATGACAACACAGTCATACCTGTGTATAGTATTACTATATCTACAGTTTCTTGTTGTGATGTTGTGAGATCTCAGGTACATCTGTGCATTGTAATAGTATAATATACAGCTTCATGTTGTTGTGTAGTGACATCAGAGTCATATCTGTGCATTATACTACTATATCTATTCCTTCTTGTTGTGGTGCAGTGGCATCACTGTCATAGCTGTGCATTGTAATACTATATCTAAAGCTCCTTGTTGTGGTGTAATGACACCAGAGTCATACATGTGTATAGTAAAACTATATCTACAGCTTCTTCTTGTGGTGTAGTGACATCACAGTCAAACCTATAAATTTTAGAATTATAGCTACAGCTTCTTTTTGTGGTATAGTGACATCACAGTCATGCATGTGTGTTCTAATAGTATATCTGTAGATTTTTGTGGTGTAGTGTCTTCTCAGTTACACCTATGTATTGTAATGCTACATATATAGCTTCTTCTTGTGGTGCAGTGACAACATAGTCATACCTGTGTATTGTAATGCTATAATCTACACATTCTTGTTGTGGTGTAGTGACAACACAGCCACACCTGTGTATTGTAATACTATGATCTCCACCTTCATGTTGTGGTGTAGTGACATCATATCTACAGCTTGTTGTTGTGGTGCAGTGACATCACAGTCACACCTGTGTATTGTAATACTATTTCTCCACCTTCTTGTTTTGGAGCACTATTTACTGTCTCCTTGCATTTTAAATCAACATAAAGTGCCTTTGTATTTATCAGTGTCTGTCTGAGGGTTTCTTTGCCTTTATGGGGACTCCCCTGTGCTTAGTGTCTTTGGCTAATTTATTTATTTTATTATCATTTATTTATTCCAGTTTGATGACCAGGGACGTCCACTGGGCTCGGGGAGCCCATTTTCAGTGGAGGCCCGGGGTGAAAAACTCCAACAATACATAGTTACATGAATAATTACTAAGAAACTTTGCATTACTGACAAATAAACAGGTAGCATTCATAAAGAAACAAACAATTACAATTTTGTTTAGGTGTAAAAGACAGACAAATGGCCTTGAGGATAGATTTTACAGTATAGTTATTTATGCATAATACAAATGAGCAAGGTTAGCTAGGTGAGAGGTTAGCCAGGAGTAAAAGTGGAGGAGACCTTGAGAGGTATAGGGCGAAGAGTACAGTTGCATTTCCTGTTTGAGTAAAGGTGAGAATAAAGAAGAGTTTTAAAGTTTTCAAGGTTATCACAGGTCCTAAGAGTGAAGGGAAGAGCATTCCATTTTTTTGCTAAGGTGAAGGAAAGCAGAAGTTGACCAGCTGGGCGCTTGGGTTTGTGGATGGTGACTAGGTTTTGGTGGGTAGATCTAAGTGTTCTATGGGGAATATATGGTTGGTGGATACTGGAAAGTGCAGGGCACTTGGTAGGTTGGAATAGTAGTCTATAGGCAGTCGTGATTTGGAGAAAGTCAAGTTGGTTATGGAGTTCAAGCCAGTTTAATGAGTGAAGAGAGGAACAGTGATGAGAGGAAGATTTGGCTTAATACTGTTTCTTTTTCACTTTCTTTTTTTTGGTATTGCTTTTACATTAAGAAAGGTTCATAGGTTCAGATTAGTACTAGGCTAACTGCCCTTTTGAGCAAAGGCAATTATTCCTTGTGAGACTCAAACCCTGCACCTTGTGTTTTTTAAGGTAAACACCTTAACCATTAGGCCACCCTGTATTGTCTGCTAGTGACAGTACAGAGTAGCCTGATCTTATTCTGAGCTTGGAATCACTTCAGAGGGCCCTAAGTGTATTCTTCTGATTAGCCAAGGGGCCATTTTACTTGTTTAGTCAGCTTCTGTATACTGTAATATTATAACCTTCACCTTGTAGTTGTGGTGTAGTGATGTCACAATCATTGTACTAGCATATCTATACCTTCTTTCTGTGGTGCAGTGACATCACAGTCATAACTGTGTATTGTAATACTATATCTACACCTACTTGTTGTAGTGAAGTGACATTACAATCATATCTGTGTAGTGTAATACTATATTTACAGCTCTTTGTTGTGCAGTAATGACATCAGAGTCATAGCTGTTTATAGTAAAACTATATCTACAGCTTCTTGTTGTGGGTAATGACATCACAGTCAAATCTATGCATTGTAGAATTATAGCTACAGCTTCTTTTTGTGGTGTAGTGACATCACAGTTATACATGTGTGTTGTAACAGTATATCTACAGCTTTTTGTGGTGTACTGACACCTCAGTTACACCTATGTATTGTAATGATGTAATCTACACCTTCTTGTATTGTAGTGACATTACAGTCACACCTGTGTATTGTAATACTATATCTACAGCTTCCTCTGGTGCAGTGACATCACAGTAACACCTGTGTATTATAATGCTATAATCTACACCTTCTTGTTATGGTGTAGTGACATCACAGTCACACCTGTGTATTGCAATGGTATAATTTACACCTTATTGTTTTAGTGTAGTGACATCAGAATCATACTTGTGCATTGTCATACTATAGTCTAAACATTCTTGTTGTGGTGTAGTGACATCACAATCATACCTGTGTATTGTAATACTATATCTACATCTTTTTGTGGTGCAATGACATCACAATCACACCTGTAGTGATGTCACTACACCACAACAAGAAGCTGCAGATATAGTATTAAAATACACAGTTATGATTGTAGCACCTAGCACTTCTAGAATTTGCCATACCACCATGTAATTCTAAGTGTTGCTGTCATGTCAGTCGTACTAGGCAGTGAACCACAATATACTGGTAGACTCCATGTTCCCTACTGTTTTAAAATAATCCTGTGCAAAATGTCTTGTGGGCCAGCCATGACACAAACAAACTGTCCATGTGCATATGCCTATTCTGCAATACACACACTAATTAATCCAAATAAATAAACCATGTACAAGTATATCGGTGGTGTCTATTGCACAGCAAGTACGGTTATGAGGAGTGATGTAGTCTGAAAGTTTGGTTGAGGTAAAGGATATGTAGACTGCACAGTAGACAGTGTGACAAATCCCAGCACATTGTGCATGTATTATATGTGGTTGTTGTATATGTTTATGCTGGCTAGATGAGCAGAATAGACTTACTGACCTACTATACTCACATTATGCATGGTATGCTGGGTGTAAGAGAAGACATGTGTACTGTGCACATATGAGTAAGTGAGTAAATCACAACTGCAGAAGGCAGAGGCACTTACTGCCAAGTATAAGCAGCATCTATACATGCTGAGTCTGATATTCTGAGATGGTTGGTTGAAAATGTTGAGATTTCTTGAGTGTGATCTTTGATAACTGATAAAAAATATTGGAAAAAATGCAAGACATTCCTATCCTATGGTAAGAAAGAAATCAGACATTTCCTAGGGGAAATGCTACTTTATGATAAGCAGCTGTATGGCACTGGACACTAAGCACCCGTATATAGGCAATATTGGCAAAACACTAACTGTAGTCAGAAGTATCCTCAGCAGTGGAAAATAAGGTTGCTGACTGTCCAACTTTATATAGACCGTCCCTATGCAGCTGTTACCTGTGGAAAAAAACATGAAACACAGCAAATGCCCTGAGATTTTAAGACAACAAATATCTTTGTAACTTTTCTATCACTGTTGGATAAAACAGTCGTTCTGCATCTGAAGCACTTTGTATGATATTTCTACATTTCTACATCCTCTCACTCTCTGACTTTGACTTACCTGCTGTATTCTCCCACTCTATAGATTGCCATCCTCAGTAGTCCACTCTCTGGTCTCTACCTGCTCCGTTCGCCCTTCGGGCTCACTCCACTCTCCTACCCTGCCCCCAATTCCCACACACCCCCAGCAGTCTTACACTTACACCTCCATAAACACACCCCTCACTATCATACTCCAATCACATAATCATCCTGCCACACCCAGCCTCAAGCTCTTAGAACACACCCACTAATAATTTATCTGTAATCCATCCTCAAGCTCTTAAAACACACCCACTGATACTTTATCTCTAATCCCCTCTGAAGATATACTCCACCCACTGCCACTCATCTTTTACCTTCCTATAATTCCTGACTCAACTCTTAATTCCCACCTCTCTAACACCTACTGCACTCTCCTCAACTATGTCTTTCCAATGCCAAATATTAGTAGTACTCTTTCTCCTATCTTTTCTAACTACCACTTACCTCTTAACCTCCTATGAACAACCCCTACTCTCTTCCCTTCCCTTCCCTTCCAAACACACTCTATCACCTTCACTAGCTGTATCTACAAACTTCCTTAATGTCATATACAAACCCAGCTACTTTCTAGCTAAATATCACTGTGTAATACACATCAAATATACCATCCTAAATAATAAAAAATTATTTTACTACAATTGTAAGCCCCTCCAATTCAACAACTTTATATTACTCCACTTCCTAATAGACGGAGACATTCATCCTAACCCTGGTCCAAACCCTTCCCCACTCACCACAAACTGCAACCAATACAAAACAATCCCCTTACCTTCAAACAAACCCTCCAATTCACTCTCTATAGCCCATCTAAACATACATAGTATCTGCAACAAAATACCTCTAGTTCATGCCCTTCTAGATGTACATCAGTTTGACATCCTTTGTTTATCAGAAACATGGCTTAAACCCACAATTAAAGACAGTGAAATCATCCCCCCAGGTTATAGCATCATTCGTCACGACCGTACAAGCAAAAAAGGTGGAGAGGTAGCAATTCTCTACAAAGCAGAACTACAAATTAGCAGTCTAAATCTTAACCTACCCTCAGATAATAGTGCAGAAATAATTATCTCTAAACTACAGCTGAACTCACACAAATCCATAAACATCATCTGCTCCTATCTTCCCCCAGGAAATAACCACAGAATACTCGAATACATTCTAAATTGGCTTTCTTCTAACCTCCCTCAAGAAACCATAGTTCTTGGTGACTTTAACATAGACTGGAATTTATGCAGCTGCACTAACCCCACCACCCTGATCAACCTGTATGGTTTCTCGCAAGCTATAAACTCCCCCACCAGAATAAATAAACTTAACAATAAAGAAACCAGCTTAGATTGGATACTTACAAATAGCCCACGACAAAGATACACAACAGGAACCCTTCCAGATGACCTAAGTGACTATTCACTAATATATATTATCAGACATAAAACAAGCCTAACTATCCCTATTAATGTCAGAACAGTCTGTACCAAAAAACATTTTGATCCCGAACTGTTCCAAACTGAACTCAAACAATGTAACTGGTCACCTCTAAAATCTCTCCCTATAAATAAAGCTGTTGAATACTTCAATACCACTTTCTTAGCAATCCTGGACCATCATGCCCCAATACATGCTATTAGAAACAAAACTAAACCAGCCCAATGGCTCTCAAATAATACTAGGAAACTAATCCTTTGCAGAAACAAATCTTGGGCTAAATGGATAACCACAAAGGATACTATTGATCACCAAACCTTTAGACAACAAAGAAATATTACAAAAATGCCATCCTACTAGATAAAAAGAACTTCTATCTCCAACTTCAACAATCCTCCCTTAAAGAACCACAAAAATGTTGGACTAGTATTAACAAACTTCTATACCCAAGCAAAACTGTCACACCCAATCCTCTAGGCTCCAACCCTGACTGCCCAACACAAACAGCCAACACCTTTAACTCTTTCTTTACTACTTCTATACTGAATCTTGCAAGCCATTTATCCCCTGACACCTCTAATCTGCCTATTCCTAATACCATTCCTCCCCCATTATTCCACCTAGAACCAATACCCACATCCTATATCTGTTCCCTAATCCAAAAACTAAAACCCACTACCCCTTAGCTTATAAACTCCCAGCAGAATTCCTGCAAAAAGGAGCTAAAGCAATTGCTTATCCCATCTCCATACTGATCAATAGAACCTTAAAGGAAGGCACTATCCCATCTATTTGGAAAATTTCCTACATTATTCCTCTTCACAAAGGTGGAAACTCCAATGATTTCTCCAACTATCGCCCCATAGCTCTCCTCTCTCCGCTTGCTAAAATAATGGAGAAATGCATGTACAAACAATTACTTAACCACCTTCTCCATCACAATCTACTAGCTAACTGTCAACATGGTTTCCATCCATTCCATAGTACCACCACAGCCTTGCTATCCTTCACTAACTGTATAAACAAAAATCGCAACAATAACATTCTTTCCTCTGCATTCTTTGTTGACCTATCTAAAGCCTTCGACATGGTTAATCACCAACTCCTCCTACACATATTGAAGTCCCTCTCACTTGACACTCTTGCTATGAACTGGTTTACATCCTACCTTCAAAACAGACAACAGGCAGTTTTCTGGCAAAATCATCTTTTGAATCTCCTTCCTATCTCACTAGGTGTTGCTCAGGGTTCCATATTAGGCCCTTTACCTTTTTCCATTTTTATAAATGACCTTCATCTATCCACTCCATTCTCTACCTGCATTGAATATGCAGATGACTCTACTATAATTTGTTCAGCCACATCTCAGACCGAACTTCATTCTCTTACACAAAAAGCTTTCAGCACTGTAGAACAATGGTTCTCTAACCGTTGTCTTTTCCTCAACCAGAAAAAAACTAAACTTTTACTCTTTACACCTACCCATATATCCACCCCTCTACATTTCACTCTTACATCCAATAATGGCACCCTTATTTCTCCTGACCCCACCACCAAACTCCTAGGAATTACAATTGATAATCACTTAAACTTTGACACCCACATAAATACTACAATAAAATCAATTAACAGAAAACTAGGATCCCTCTATAGAATCAAACCTTTCCTTACATCAGAAGCTAGGACTGCAATAGCTAGAACCCAATTAATCTTCACCCTATTCTATGCTTCTCCCATATATACTAACCTTTTTAAAAATAACCTCAACAAACTGGCTATTTTATATAACAATATTGCGAGATTTGCCACAAACTCACCTTTCAGGACTCATCACTGTCTGAATCTAAAACAACTGGGCTGTCTAGAACCCCTTAATCAGCTACGATTTAACCAACTTACAATAGCTCATAAAACCCTATACCAACCCAGCAACACTCCAATTCTCTCTACCCTCATTACGCCTTATAATAACCTCAAGAATTTACGCTCCTCTAACAAAATGTTGATTAATACTACCTTATCAAAAAACTTAGCAGGTAACTCCTTATTCTCTAACTACGTTGGTAAAGTATGGAATCAACTACCACATGATCTTACATCTCAGACTTCTCTCCCACTCTTTAAAACTAATCTAAAACTTCTCAATAACCACTGGTTATGCTCTTGTACCAACCCTGACTAACTGTTATCCTTAACTAACTGTTCCACTCCAAAACCACTAGATTCCTACCAATAAACCCCCTATATACTACACTCTATATATTAACCTATATTTACTTAAATACTAATGTCTCTGAGTCCCCTCTATATACTACACTCTATATAGTAACCTATATTTACGTAAATACTAATGTCTCTGAGTCCCTCTATATACTACACTCTATATATTAACCTATATTTATTTAAATACTAATGTCTCTGAGTCCCCTCCATATACTACACTCTATATATTAACCTATATTTATTTAAATACTAATGTCTCTCAGCCCACTCCATATACTACACTCTATATATTAACCTATATTTTCTTAAATACTAATGCCTCGGAGGCCCCTCTATATACTACACTCTAAATATTAACCTATAATTACTTAAATCTAATGTCTCTGAGTCCCATCTATATACTACACTCTATATATAAACCTATATTTACTAAAATACTAATGTCTCTGAGTCCCCCCTATATACTACACTCTATATATTAACCTATATTTACTTAAATACTAATGTCTCTGAGTCTCCTCTATATACTACACTCTATATATTAACCTATATTTACTTAAATACTAATGTCTCTGAGTCCCTCTATATACAACACTCTATATATTAACCTATATTTACTTAAATACTAATGTCTCTGAGTCCCTCTATATACTACACTCTATATATTAACCTATATTTACTTAAATACTAATGTCTCTGAGTCCCTCTATATACTACACTCTATATATTAACCTATATTTACTTAAATACTAATGTCTCTGAGTCCCTCTATATACTACACTCTATATATTAACCTATATTTACTTAAATACTAATGTCTCTGAGTCCCTCTATATACTACACTCTATATATTAACCTATATTTACTTAAATACTAATGTCTCTGAGTCCCTCTATATACTACACTCTATATATTAACCTATATTTACTTAAATACTAATGTCTCTGAGTCCCTCTATATACTACACTCTATATATTAACCTATATTTACTTAAATACTAATGTCTCTGAGTCCCTCTATATACTACACTCTATATATTAACCTATATTTACTTAAATACTAATGTCTCTGAGTCCCTCTATATACTACACTCTATATATTAACCTATATTTACTTAAATACTAATGTCTCTGAGTCCCTCTATATACTACACTCTATATATTAACCTATATTTACTTAAATACTAATGTCTCTGAGTCCCTCTATATACTACACTCTATATATTAACCTATATTTACTTAAATACTAATGTCTCTGAGTCCCTCTATATACTACACTCTATATATTAACCTATATTTACTTAAATACTAATGTCTCTGAGTCCCTCTATATACTACACTCTATATATTAACCTATATTTACTTAAATACTAATGTCTCTGAGTCCCTCTATATACTACACTCTATATATTAACCTATATTTACTTAAATACTAATGTCTCTGAGTCCCCTCTATATACTACACTCTATATATTAACCTATATTTACTTAAATACTAATGTCTCTGAGTCCCTCTATATACTACACTCTATATATTAACCTATATTTACTTAAATACTAATGTCTCTGAGTCCCTCTATATACTACACTCTATATATTAACCTATATTTACTTAAATACTAATGTCTCTGAGTCCCTCTATATACTACACTCTATATATTAACCTATATTTACTTAAATACTAATGTCTCTGAGTCCCTCTATATACTACACTCTATATATTAACCTATATTTACTTAAATACTAATGTCTCTGAGTCCCTCTATATACTACACTCTATATATTAACCTATATTTACTTAAATACTAATGTCTCTGAGTCCCTCTATATACTACACTCTATATATTAACCTATATTTACTTAAATACTAATGTCTCTGAGTCCCTTCTATATACTACACTCTATATATTAACCTATATTTACTTAAATACTAATGTTTCTGAGTCCCTCTATATGCCTCACTCTATATATTATCCTATATTTACTTAAGTACTAATGTCTCTGAGTTCCCTCTATATACTACACTCTATATATTAACCTATATTTACTTAAATACTAATGTCTCGGAGTCCCCTCTATATACTGCACTCTATATATTAACCTATATTTACTTAAATACTAATGTCTCTGAGTCCCCTCTATATACTACACTCTATATATTAACCTATATTTACTTAAATACTAATGTCTCTGAGTCCCCTCTATATACTACACTCTATATATTAACCTATATTTACTTAAATACTAATGTCTCTGTGTCTCGACTACTAATTTCCTTATTTGTCCATTTAAGTCAAATTTTTCTATTTTTTTATGTAATATTTAAGTCAATTTTTTTTTCTTCTATTGTTTATGTAAACTTTTTGTACTCGATTTTGTATTACTGTCTTTGGATGCCTTTTGTAATCATTTATGTTACATTTTAAATTTTTGTAAGTTTTTTTCTCTGGAACTTCTCCCCGGGCCTCTACTGAAAATGGACATGTATCCAGTTGGACTAGCCCGGTCAACAAATGTAAAATAAAATAAATAAAATAAATAAATAAAAATGATATGGGTCAATATATGCAACTTAGATTCTGTAAAAATAAGCTTTTGTTTTAGCAGGCATATGAAGTTCATCCTTTTACAGTGGTTGTTGTGATGGCTTGTTCTGCAAAATGTTATATTTTTATAAAACAGTGACCCACTTTGGCCATCTAAAAAGGTGCAGTTCTAGTGGAAAACAGTAATAAGTGTTTTTATATGAGCATACAAAAAGGCTTCAAGTAGTTAAGCAGTGTTGAGGGACCAACGCCATGGTTTTCCTAAGTTTGTTTCAATTATAGTGTAATGTTATGTTAGTTATAATAACTGACAATTATATACTGTATATGTCTGCTTATGTGTTATTGTCTTACAGATACATGAAAAACTGATTCAAACTGAGAACTTCCAACATTAAGTCATTACAACTGAGATTTCTGAGAGTTTTGCTGCAGTCCTGTGTCATCCTTGGCAGATACGTACAGTTATTTGCTTAAACTGCATCTTTTGAAGATTTTAACTGCACTAGTGTTACATTTTTGCATTTTTTACTATGAACTTGCACTTTATTTTAAAAGTGCCATTGTACTTAGTAGTGTCTTGCTTACTATATTTTTGTGTTACTTACTGCATCCTTGCACTTCAAATAACATAAATTGCCTTTGTAATTATCAGTGTCTGTCTGAGGGTTTCTTTGCTTTCTGGGCACTCTCTGTGCTTAGTGTCTTTGACTAATACTGTTTCATTTTCACTTTCTTCTTGTACTACTGCTTTTACATTAAGAAGGATTTGGGTTGTATTTTGGTAGTGGTAGAGGGTAGTCTGATCCCATTCTGAGCTAGGAATCACTTCAGAGGGCCCTAAGTGTATTCTGATTAGCCAAGGAGCCATTTTGCTTGTTTAGTCATCTTCTACGTCTGGCTCATTTCATGATTTGTTATAATACTTGGCTTCTTTATCTATGATTTCTGAGAGTTTTGTTGCAATCCTGCTCTATCATTTGAACATAAGTACATGTACTGGCTTAAATTGCAGTTTTTGATGATTTCAAACTGTGCCAGTATTATTTTTTTTTGCATTATTTACTTTGCCCTTGCACTTTAAATAATTTTAGAAAAGCCTTTATACTTAGCAGGGTATATTTACTATATTTTTGCATTACTTAGTTTGTCCTTGCACTTTAAAGCAACTTAGAGAGCCTTTGTAATTAGCAGTGTCTGCCACAATCACCCAGTGGTGCTTTTCTTGCTCCTTTTCAAAAGGAATGCCACAGATCTACAAAATGTAAACTCATATGAACTGCCCAACAGGATAGCATCCCTCACCTGCATCTTATCCCTAGCCTTCATCCAAACTATTGTCTCCTTTAACCTAGCTACTTTCTCTCCTAGTAGGCAAAATAGTCCTAGCCCCGTATCCACGTTCAACCCAAAGAAATCTAATTCTTCACCAGGCCCTCCAACTTGGCCAATGGGACCCCTAGCCCCTTGCACATCTTCAAAAACTCCTGCATCACCAATGCCGCTCCTTCTTTCCCTTCACTCATTAGCAAAAAAATAATTCAAGTAATGCACCACTCTCCTTTCCTTCACCCGCTATTGCCATATCCAATGTAAAGTCGTGCTAAACTTTTCAAAAGTGGAGCAAGCCACTGCACATCCATTGGCATAGCTGTGTCAAAATAAAGCTTATCCCCAACCACCATGGCCAAAAATGGCCAATCCTCCTCACAAACTGGCAAAACGTGAAAGGCAGACTCAATGTCCACTTTCACCATCTATGGATCCTCAAAACCCGTGATTATGCAGACCGCATCATCCAATGAAGAGTAACTCACCTTAGCCTCCTCCACTGGGATGAAATCATTGACCGACTTCCCTTCAGGGTAAAATAAATAGTGAATCAAATGAAACTCACCTGGTTTCTTTTTGGGAACCAACCCCAAGGGAGTCAACTTAAAATGGGTAAATGGCGGGGGGGGGCAATAAAACGGGCCTAGTAACCTACCCGCCTGCCACCCTTTCTCAATCAAGGCCTGCAAAATATCCTCCCTCCTCCGCACTGACCTCATATTTTTCCCACCATGCCATCCCCCACCAAGCTTGACTTAATCGGAAACCCCTTCGAAAAAACCTAAATCAATTCCTCCCGCTACTGCCGGCTACCACAGCAGCATGTCCCCAGGCCGCCCTCTCGCCCCATGAAAGGCTCCCCCTCTCTGACCATGAAAAGTACCCCTGCTGCGCATTCCTTGCAACCCCATAGATGATCCACCCAACCCCCTCTGACCTACAAAGGATAATACCTGTCATGCAAAGGATGGGGCATGACCCGTCAATTGGCCCTCATGCCTACTGCACTGAACCACTGGGTGCACGCCTGTGCACTTGAACAAACATGGGAGAATCTACATGCTGTCCAACAACATCTCTTGGCATTGAAAGCCCAACATACTCTGACACCGCCTTTCTGACCTTACTTCCCCTGACCACTCTAAAGCTGTCCATCATAGTAGACAGCCATATATCAGGGTGTCTTACCTCCTAATGCATAGACCTACCAATTGCTTTCCTCTTGTGAAATTTTTGATCATACCACAACCATGCATTCCCAACCTATATCCTTTGTGCCTCCTGTATTATAAGAAAATAAGCCAATAGTGGAAGGGCCATAGCGCTATCCCTCTCTAACCATACCACCAAATCCCAAAACCCAATTTTCCCACATTTCTGCCACAACTTCCCCACTTGCTTCCAACCAAGGGCAGCCAAGGCTGCAAACAGGTCTTTCCCATTTGCCATCCCAGCCTCCAGCAAGCACTGAACACCCTTGGTGTCAATCTGCTCAAATAGGTACATGTACTCTCCCTTCCAAATTTTTTCCTTCACTGTAAGTGGTATGTGAGGAATTAAAAAGACTTCCTCATCCTCTTGTCCCAATGCCTGTGTAGCTAACCAATCTCTCTTTCGTGTCCTGAAGCCTGACCCTACCTCATCCAAACAATTGGCAGTGTCCTCCTGTAGAGTCGAAAAACTATCACCCAAGGCTGGACTATCCCCACCACTAAATTGCTCCCAGGGGGAGCTAACCTGACAAAATGTCAAGACCACATAACCCTATCACCCAACGTATAGCCCTCTCCCCATGTTACCCCTGCTCCTGCATCCCCCCAACAGTGATTGTAGGACCATCACCTGGCAGGGCAGCATGTTTTGATTCTAGCAGTGAGACCTCTGCTGTCACATCCTTAGCTGATGGTACCCAGCATGCTCTCTTGCCTCTGGCTGTCTGTTTACCCTTCGATGTCTGCTGTCTCTTATGAGTGTTGGGGACCTGTGCCCCTGCTGTTGCAGTGTCACCACTTGGCATCTCCCGGAAAAGGTCTCCGCCTGGATAAAAGTGCTCACCCATCTATGCCGCAAAGCCTGGACATCTGTCACATTGCCCCTGGATGCCTGAAATGAAATAAGAACAGTATAAGGATGCCTGCAATGAAATAAGAACAGTATAAGGATAAGGAAATCCTTCTATGTGGCACACCTCATCACTAAGGGTTTTCATCCAGAAAAAAGGAGGTCATTGTCCCTCTGTACTCATCCCTTATTAGACCCATTATAGAGTATAATGTCCCGTTTGGTATATACCTCACAAGACATCTGCAACAGTTGGAAAGGCCACAGAAATACCTCACTAAAAGAATCACAGGCCTAAAGCAGATGCCATATGCTGACCATCTAAAAAACTCCAGCTATACTCTGTGGCATATCGTCTACTCAGAGGCGATCTCTGCTTAACATACAAGGCCATGTCAAACTCTGAGCTGTTGGACATGCTCCTCTTAAAGAAATCCCAATCCCACAGAGCCACACGCTCCAGGGATCTAAACCTTATCGTCACAATGAACAAAACATGCTGGAGGGATAGGTTCCTGACCCAGAGACTCCCCATACTCTGGAACAGACTGCCCATACATGTCAAGCAGAGCACCTCATTGGCCCGATTGGATGGGAGATAGGAAATTCACCCCAGGGATCATGTCAGTCGCCCTGCTAGACAGAGGCCCAGAGAAGTAAATATTGCGGGAAGAAATATCCAGGGAATTTGTATGGCTAGGCTTGCATAGGCCCTAGGGCCGATAGCCTAGTACCAACCTAGGAACCTATGAACCTATAAGCAAATGGTTCAAGGAAGAGGAAAAAAAAAAAAGACTTGTCATTCTTTAAATGCCCCCCTCTCCCTGATATGTTCATAAAGTACTAAGCTAGCTGCCTGTGGGCAATTTTAAGCCTAGCCAATTTCCTTCAGTGAAAATCAAATCTTATACCTCCTATCTACAAGGTAAACAACTTAACCAATATTCCAACCTCCAGCCCACTCGGCCCTGACATGGAGTCAGCCTTGATTCCATGCTTTAAGCAGGCACTGACAGAGTTTTTTTTTTTTTTTGTTATAAGCCAAACTCATATAATTTCTCCAGCCGGATAGCTAAATGCCAGAGAGTGAAATGGCACCGCTTAATCCAGAGAATTAATCCAGTCTTGCACCTTGGGGTAAGAGGCTAAGATCTTAAAACAGATAAAACAGCAAAACCATTACACACGGGACCTCTTGCTCACACAAACCTCTGCCCCACCCACTTGCAGCGCACCAATTAAGCATGCTGCATCACTATTCTTACTCCCCTTTTTTTTCTTCTTTTTTTTTTTTTTGCTCTCCTCCTGCTCATGAGTTCCCCTAGAGAAATTTGATATGCGAAGCATACCGCTCAACCTCTTAAAAGAATAAATCCAGACAAAACCAAATCATATATTAGGGGCATTTTCTTTTTTTTTTTTTTTTATTTTTTTTTGTGAATATTGCTTTCATTAACTTTGCTTCCCACTCGAAAGCTGATAGGATGACCATTTTGTATTAGCTTGCTTCCTCTGAAAGGTTCAAAAACCAAAATTCAAATTCCGTCGTCCTAGTGACATTAATCCTCCATAATTCATCAGAAACCTAACATCTCCTGAGGAACAAACCAAAATGCTTGGCAAAATCTGAACATTCTGTGAAAACCTGCCTAACAAATTACACTAAACCCCCAAAATTGTCATGTACAGTGTCTCTTCCATATCCCCTCCCTGCTTGAGTAATGAAATTACATCTCTCTCTCTCTTTTTTTTTTTATAAAGAAAAAACTGCCACTGTGCATGCGTGGGAGCAGCCGTTACACATGGGTCTTCATGCCCGTGAAAACACCACCCCCGTTGCTCCCATTTTCACCCCTACGCAACTCCTTAACCGCAGGAGAACTGAACTGTATGCCCCACCATCCAGGCATGCACCTGCCGAACATTAGCATACCATTTTTATATATTTTGTTTAATAGTTTAAAACCGCTTCTGTGCATGCACGGAAACAGCCATTATGTGTGGGTCCCCTTGCAGTTGAAAATGCCACCACCATTACTCCCTTGCATTTCCTTTGGATTTTACCAATGACAGGAGATTGTGTGACTTTTTTTTTTAATTATAGAACCTCTAACGCAAATGCTTGGAAGCCGCCCCATGCCACCACCGAGTTGCTGACTGGGAACAGAGGAATCCCCTATCACTCTGAGCTCCATCGCCCTCATGGCTATGTGCCCCCCCCCCCGCAGAAAACCACCAACAAACCAAGAAGGCAACCAAGTCACATTACACAGTAAAGAACCTTAGTAAGTGGAGCTTTTAATAACTCTAATCTTTACTTTTCACAGCATGGGATGCATAGGATGATCCCCGACTATGGCTGTCTTCAGTTGATTTAAATAAGTGTGATTTCTGACTACCTTACCAATAACAAATGTTCAAGAAACATGCAAGCAACACATTTGTACAATTATAATACTACCTAAAGTAATCAACCTTGCTTAACCACGAACTATACCCTGCACTTAAACCATAAGCACAGGTTCCAAAATAAAGTAACTACTGATATACCTTAATGTTTATGCTGTATCCCAAAAGCACATGCAAGCCAGATATCCTCCGACCCCCAAGACACAAAACACCTCACTGCACCACAAGAAAAAGGAGGTGGAAATCGAAACCAGGGTCACTGCAGTTATCAGTAACAGCACACGTTTTGCAAAGGACTCAAAGTCATTCCCTCCCCAAGAAGAGAAAAAAACCACCAATTTAATAATATAAGAAGTCTGTACTCACTTCCTTCCTTGCCAGTCACCCAAGGCCTACCTTACTACCAGCCAACCTCAGGTCGCCTTGGACATGATTTTGCCTCAACAAAATCATGCCAAAATGTGACTTCTAACAGGCAACTCCACACCTCAAAAGCCCTAAAGACCCTCCCCTTTCCATACCTCACTTCCTCCCTTCATCCTTCCACTAGTTAACCCTTTCTTGCCTACTTTCCCTATAAAGCCTGCCTTGTCTACTTAACCTTTCTACCTCACCTTCCCCTAACCACACAGCTACACCCTCCCCTCCCCATTAAAGATGTCCTATGACAAATTTGTCTGTTCCAAACATCATTTCCAAGACTTTTCTAGAAAACCTCATACAGACTCTGCCACAACTTGCTGTGAGGGGAAAGGTTAGTTTGTTTTTGCTTTTTTGTATTTTCTATTACTTTATTGCCTTCTTCTATCTTGATTATTGTGATTTGTTTTCTTTACACTGTGTTTTACTTATATTCTCTGTTTAATTGGATATTTAAACTAGGAAAAAGTCCACAGCTGTGTCTCTTGTGTTATACAGAAATTAATTTTTCCGCAACTTCATGCTGTTATGTTTTTAAACTCAACTGTCTTTGTAGTGCCTGCCCCTTATGCTAATTTGACTACATATCTCCTCCCCTCTCCTCCCCTCTCCCCTTTCCCCATTTCATTGACTGTTGTAAATGAACAGAAAATTATCATTTTGTGAATTCACTCGCCTTCAACTGTTTAAGTTTACTGTCCATCCACCTGTATTCTATAGAACTAGAATACAGTGTCCTCCCCCTTCCAGTCTATCTTACTCTTTTAAAATTATTGGCTCTCCACTTAGATAGCTAAAGCTTAAGTTACAGCTTCTTTCATATATAACTGCTTAGTGAACACTGCTGCTCTTAGGATATTAACCCATTTTTCTATCTTACTTTTAAAATCTGCAACATCTACTCCAAGACCACCATTTATTGGAGAACCCACATTCTGCCTCTCAGTAGTCATCTTGGGATTAGTGGTTCTGTTTTGCTCCTGGTGAGAGAAGGAGCACAGGGACATTATTTCCTGGAAACTGCTGATCACCAGAAAGCCTAATAACTGCTTCATTGATGCCAGCTTGGAATTTGTGCTTATATGTTGTGCCTGTTGAGAGAATGAGCAGAGTACATTGATTCCTGATTGTTTCTTGTTGGGCAGTGAATGTTTGTGCTTGATGTTCTGGATTGATCTGCTTGCTATTGTAGGTATCTACCATGAAAAGGCTACAGCAAGCCAACAGACCCTTGTGTCATCTGGGACAAGACTGTGCCCCACCAAACAGGCTGTGGCGTGCTTCTCATCTTGGAATTGGTGCTAATGTTTTGCTTCTGGTGAGTGAAGAAGCAAAGGAGCATTACATGCCAGCAAAGTGAAGTTGTGGTGAGACCAGCACCAGTAGTAGCCAGGCAGTAGCCATTCACTCATCTCCCCTATTTTCATCATTCTTGACAAGCTAAATCTTTCTTCTCATTAAGTACTGCTTGATTTGTTTCTAACTTCTTCAGAATATTTGCCTAAATACTTGATCCGTAAATCATCAGGGTCTTTGTATTAGCTTCCCCTCAAGTGTTTGGCAGTGCCCTGTAGAGATACAGACATACTGAGTGACATTTGTCCTGTAAAATCACAATCAAAATTTCAGCAAAATAGCTAGTTGCACACAGGACTAGTTTGCAGTGACAAGCAGTGACCCCAGAGTTGTAAACCAGATACTCCTGACATTGATTGATATTCTCACTCCAACTGTCTAATCAATAAAAAAGGGTCTGTTGCCATGGATGTGAACTTTTCCACTATCTCTGTTACCAGCTTGGTGGCTATGGGAATCCTGAGGCAATGTAGAAACTGCCTCATGATACTGACAACCAGTTAATTCTCAAACAAACTGATATGCTGTGTGAGAGATGTATTTACACAATGTCACTGGAGGCAAAGCTCTCATATAAAAGTACTCCTAATGATAATACGATTGTCAGTAGCACACACACTGCATCCATCACACACAATTCAAAGCAGACACATAGATCCATATATGCTGAGGTACTTAAATGTAACCTTCCTAAACCCCAAAGACCTCCTAGATGAAATACACATAACAAATACCTTCAGCAGCCCCAAATGTACTCTTTCAAAACAACACCCATCTCAATACCTAATACAGCCACATCTCATGGACCCTCTGCTTCTAAGCCCATAAGGCAAGCCACCACACAATCTAACATTCTGGTCATTGGAGACTCCATTGTGAGACAAGCCAATGTCCCTCTCAACAGGCCGAGTAAGAAGAAAGTCATGGTCAGTTGCTTATTAGGGACTAGGATCCATCACATTAAGAAGCACCAAGGTCATTGGACCACAACTACCAGTATGACTCAGTCATAGCCCATGTGGGTGTAAATGACCTGAGACATACCTCCCTAGACTATATGAAGAGAGACATCATGGAGGTCTTGGTGTATGTGTCCCAGACTGGTATTACCCTAGCATTGAGCAGCATTTTACCTTCTCCAAGGATGACCTCACAGACATCAGCAACTAACCATAGGCAAAACTGCCTTACAGTTTGTAGCATGCTACAGACCACCATCTCAAACTCAGGAACCCCACACAGCCTTCCTGAAGACACTGGAGAGTATGAATGTCTCTCCAAATACCATCATTTTGGGAGACTTCAACTACCCAAACATAGACTGGGAACATTACTCAAGCCCCAACACCCTAGCCCAAAGGTTCCTAGAATTCATAAACTCAAATGCAATGGAACAACTAGTCACCATTCCCACAAGAGGAGACAATATACTAGACCTGATCATCACAAACATGGGGACAAAATGCTCCACACCGGAAGTATATCCCTCTTTGGTAAGATCAGACCATAAATTAATCTCACTGGAGATCCACATCCGCCCCCCCCTGCACAAAAACCACAGTGAAGAACTTCTCAAAAGCAAACTTCACACTTCTTTCGACTGTAGTGGTATCCTTCAAGGCCCTGGGCCAGTGGAAACCACAACCCACACTGCTGAATCCTTTGCAAATGCCTTCTATGGGCACCTTCAAGAATGCATGGATCATGCAATCCCAAATAAAACCAAGACCCATTCCCCAAAGGCAGGCACCGGTCTGGTGGACCCCAGCCATAAACAAACTTTACAACAGGAGGAGGAAGCTACTACATGACAGAGCAAAATCCCTAAAAGGGAAGGCATCTCTGATCAGTACTAGCAAAAAACTACGATCACTCATAAAAACATCCAAGGCCAACTTTGAGAGAAAAATCGCAAAAGACACAAAAGACAATCACAAGGCCTTCTTTAGCTATGTTAGAAACCTGGGTGGAAACTCCCAGATATGCTCAGAGTTAGTCCAAAATGACACAAAATACACTGAACCCACTGACATTGCCAACATTCTGGCAGACAGGTTCAGTGCAAATTTCTCCTCCCCTCCCAAAAGGAGAAATAACTATCCCAGCAGAGTGTAGCCTCCCTAACATCTCAGATGCCCAGGTGAGAGCCGCCCTCTCTAAAGCTAAAAACACAGCATCAATGGGACCGGATGGTGTCCCGGGCTGTGTGCTACATGAACTCCAAGAGGAACTAAACCCACACATAAGGCTGCTGTTTAATCTTAGCCTTACTACAGGATACGTACCCAAAGAGTGGCGCACGGCAACAGTGGTCCCACTTCACAAGGGCGGTGCTTCTACGGACCCTGGAAATTACCGCCCCATAAGCTTGACGAGCCTGGTCTGCAAAGCTATGGAAAGGATCATTATGGAACTCATAAACAAAGACATTGGGGACCTACAGACATTGGATCCTACCCAATTTGGCTTTGTCAAGGGCAGATCCTGCCTTTTGAACTTGGTCGACTTTTTTGAAACAGTCACTAAGGCCATTGATGAGGGTAAGGCAGTTCACACAGCCTACCTTGACCTTGCAAAAGCCTTTGACACAATACCCCACTCAGGCATCATAGACAAACTCACCAGCTTAAATGTAAACCCATATGTCACAAGATGGGTTGCAAACTGGCTCAAGGACAGAACCCACAGGGTCAGAGTTGCTGGAGCTATGTCAGACTCTAAGCCAGTCACAAGTGGTGTCCCACAGGGCTCAGTCCTGGGACCCCTCTTGTTCGGCATTTATTTTTCCGAGGTACAGGCAAACATAGGAGGATTGTGGCTGACAAAGTTCGCAGATGACTGCAAACTGGGCGTCATAATTGATACTCCAGCGGACACAAACATCCTTCAGAGAGGCCTTATAGAAATGGATAATTGGTGCCAGAGCCATGGCCTTAAGCTGAACGCCAAAAAATGTATAGTCATACCCTTTGGGAAAAACAAGGTACCGACAAATTACCACATAGGTGGTAATCCATTAAGCACGGAAGAGATAATCAGGGACCTAGGGACCCAGGTTGACAGTAACCTCTCATTTGACACTCACATTGCTAAAGTGGTTAGTAAGACCTTCTATATTGCCTACCTTATCATGAGGGGTTTCACATCTAGATCAAGAGAGGTCATTGTGCCCCTGTACTCTTCTCTTATCAGGCCAATGATTGAGTACAATGCCCCATTTGGGATGTATCTCACCCGACACCTGCAGCAGTTGGAAAGACCCCAAAAGTTCCTCACCAAGAGGATAAAGGGTCTTAAACATATGTCATATGCTGCCCGACTGAAAAAACTCCAGCTCTATTCAGTCGCATACCGCCTACTCAGAGGTGATCTGTGCCTGACGTACAAGGCCATGTCCAATCCAGAATTAATGGACATGCTCCACCTCAGAAAATCCAAATCCAGCAGAGCCACGAGAACAAGAGACTTAAACCTCAACACAGAAATAAATAGGACGTGCTGGAGGGACAGATTCATAACCCAGAGGCTCCCCACACTCTGGAACAGAATCCCAGTCCATGTTAGGCAGAGCCCCTCACTGACTCTATTCAAGAGAAATCTCGACGAGTGGATGGGAGATCGTAGGTTTACCCCAGGGGTCATCTCTGTGTCACTAGTAGACAGAGGCATAGTAAACTAAACCCTAAAAGGGCGTAGTATTCTCATCCTAAGGGGTGGTGAAAGCCACACACACTCTGGCTAGGCTTATAAATGCCCTAAGGCAGAGAGCCTAGTACGAACCTATGAACCTATGAACCTATGATGCCACAATACAAACAAAAGATGACTGACTTTAATAATTGGCTTAACTTCTGGTGTCATACTAAGGGTTGCAATATTTGTCAGCTTGGAAGGAGATGGTCAACAGACTACATTGCTTTGCCAGGGATGGTCTGCACCTCTCCTCTCTAGGCTTTCGAATATTAGCTAAAACACTGTCTCCCCTCATAGTGCCTTTTTTAGGCAATGCCAAACGGAAAGTACTTCTGACATATCTAATCAAAACCAAGAAAATCTGAAGGTATTACTCCTCAATGCTAGGAGTCTAAACAAAAAAACTTCACTTGCTAGAAGCTCTTTTCACCCTAGAGAATGCTGATGTCTGTGAGGTCACTGAGACATGGTTTAAGGCTACAGAGAGCACACCAAGAGTGCAAGGTTATACTGCATTTCACACATTTAGACCAGCTAATTACACAGAAGTGAACTAAAGGTGGAGGTGTCTCAATTTACATCATAAATAAATATACCTCAAGGCTGGTTAAACAGGACAATGCACTTGAGCTTCTCCAAGTTCAAATCACCACAGGTAAAATGCAATACCACTTCCTTGCAAGCTATAGATTCCCCGTCTGTGACCCAGGAAACAAACCCATACCATGTATTTAAACTTATTGCAAACACTCACCATCCAACCCAATACTATATTCATGGGTGACTTTAATAACTCTGCTATTAACTAGGAATCCTATATGATACCAAATGTACAGACACTGAGATTTCTGGATTTTGTAAACACAAACTTCCTGGACCAGACTATCAATACACTAATCAGGGGTTCAGTCATGAATATGGTGTAATGTCTTCTCTGGTAAGGTCAGACTACAAAATTGTCTCCTTTGAAGTAAAAATAAAAGCTGTAACCCCAGCAAACCCTGGAATATTCAGGAACTACTCTAAAGCTAATTAGGTGATAACCTGACAAAATGTCAAGACCACATAAATCCTGAGAGCACTACTGCCTATGCAGAACTGTTCACAGAAACCCTATTCAAGCATGTTAATAGCTGCATAGAGGCAGCTGTACCCACCTGGAAGTACAGAATTACCTTAAAAAACAAGCCACCCCGGTGGAATAAAAAAAATCAATAGGCCATATAACAGAAGGAAGAAAATCATGTTAAAAATTGGGAGGTGCAGAATCCAGCAGGATAAAATCACTGTCATCAAATCAAACAAACAGCCCAGAGGACAAATGTCTACCAAAGCCAATTTTAAGATAAATTTGTCCTCACAGGCCAAGGGCAACCACGAGGCATTCTTTAGCTATGTCTACAACCTCAAAGGCAGTACACAATTATGTGCAGAGCTCGTTGTTAATGGGGCCATGTATACTGAGCCAGAAGATACAGCAAACCTACTGGCCAACAAATTTAGCTCCAACTTTACGCTTCTCTTCACCTCAACCTTCTCTCAGGGAAATACCATCAGATATAACTCTCCCTGCTAGCACTAGGGAATATGTCCTTAATGCTTTCTCTAAAGCCAAAAACACTGCATTAATGAGCCAAGACAATAAACCAGGATGCCTTCTAAATAGCATGAAACAAGACCTATCAGGCCCTCTGCAATTACTATTTAACTGTAACCTCCAAACAGGCTTCATGGCTCATGAACGGAGAACAGCAACAATCATCCCTATGCACAAAGGTGGGCTATCTACAGACCCTGGAACAGACCCGTAAATCTCACTGGTCTCATATGCAAAGCCAGGGAAATAATTATCATGGAAATGATCAATAATGATATAGTAAACCTCCAGACACTGGACCCAACCCAATTTTGTTTTGTCAAGGGCAGGTCATGCCTACTCATCCTGGTGGACTTCTTTGAGAAGTTCACCAAAGCAATGGATGAAGGCAAAATGATTTACACTGCCTACCTTTGACATAATACCCCACTCAGGAATTGTTGATGAACTCAAGAGGTTAGGTACAAACCCTTATGTCACCTGGTAGATAGCCAACTGGCCCACAGACAGGACCCAGGAAGTTAGAATTGGGGAGTCCACCTCTACAAAGAGGTTAGACATAAGTAGAGTTACTCAGTGATCAGTCCTGGGACTGGTCCTTTTTGGAAATTACTTCTATGAAGTCAAGGCCAATATCAGTGGCATCTGGCTGGACTAAATTTGCAGATGATTGCAAATTAGGTTCTGTCTGACACTGACAAGCAACTGGTGCCAGAGCCATGGACTAAAACTAAATGCTAAGAAATGCATAATGATATCCTTCTGGAAGTCATCCACCTCTGGTATTTATCACATTAACAACACACCCTTAAGAGTTGACCCAGTAGTCAGAGAATTTGGGACACACATACACAGTAGTCAACTTTTGACCATCATGTGTCTACAGTAGTGAGAAAATCATTCTATGTTGCGCAACTTATAAAGGTTTACTATTGTTTGTTCAAACAGCAAAACATTTGCCATTCAAAACAACAAAAATTAAACCCGAACGCAAACATTCCGACCGGCCACAATGTTGACCCAAATGACTGACACATTTAAGTCAACATTGTGGCCGAAACCATCACGTGATATCCGTATAGGAGCTGATGTAAATCAGACTCCTATATGACATATCACGTTTTTGCAGGGGGGCAAGCCTCCCTGTACCCCCCTGTGGGGGGCTGCACTGCCCACCCCCCCCCCACAAATATATTCTAACTCCGAGATCACACTACAGTGAGGATATGGATGAATTTACAATCCCCACTGTACCGCAATCTTCGTGCAGCTAGTCAAATACACTTATGTGAATGCACTACTGCATTCGCATAAGTGTGTTCGACTATCCCATCCATTTATGCTTTGTGCATGACATTCTGATTTTCAGCAGCAGTGCTGCAGACAGAATGTCGTTTGCACAAACCATAGTAAACCACTTATAAACAAAGGTATGCATCTAGGTCCAAGGAAGTCATTGTTTCACTGTATTCGACATGCATTAGACCTATCATTGAGTACAATGCCCCCTTTGGTATGTACCTAACCAGGGGTATCCAACAACTGGAACGTCCACAGAGTTTCCTCATTAAAAGAATACATAGTGTAAGTAACATGTTCTATGCAGAATGCCTCAAGGCCCTATCTCTGTATTCTGTCTCGTACAGGCTGTTAAGGGGAGATCTATACCTGGAATACAGGACATTGTCAGATCCAATTCTGATGGACATCCTGCATATCCACAAAACAAACAGCACCAGAATTACCTGTTCTAAAGACTTAAACCCTGTCTGTGATATAAAAAGGACCTACTGGAGAGACAGGTATGTATCCCATAGACTACCCCATCTCTGGAACAGGCTCCCCATACATGTGAAGCAGAGTTCCTACCTAACCCAATTCAATTGTAACTTGGACAATTGGATGGGGAACAGGAAATTCATCCTTGGTTTGGCACCTGTGTCTCTAATGGACATAGGCAGCCTGCAAATGTTTAATTTCCAAAGGCCCTGGTTACACTTATCAAGGTTACCAGAACTTATCAGAGATTTGGGATGCATGGCTAGGCTTAAAAAGGCCCTTTTAGTCATTAGCCTAGTAAACACCTATGAACCTATGAATCTATTAATTTGCTGTGCATATGGATGTCCTGAGGCAATGTAACAATTGTCTCATGTTTACTGATAACTTAATTCTTAAACAACCTAGTGGCATCTCAGTTTGCAACAGAAACATATACAAATCAAGGCTGGTCTATCAGAATGATGCACTTGAGCTTCTTATTGTCTGAATTACCATAGGCAACGACCTGTATCCTATCCTTGCAAGCTATAGGTCTTCCTCCATGATCCAAGATACCATAACACATATGTAAATTTTCTGGAGACACTCCCCATTCAACCTAAGACCATATTCCTGGGCAACTTTAACTGCCCCACTATAGACTGGGACCGATACACAACTCCTAATATGCATGCTCAGATATTCCTGGACTTTGTATACAGAAATATCCTGGCCTAACTTGTCATACACGCACTAGGGGTGCAAACTAGATTTGCTGGAAATCTAGCATCCATATGTCATTATCATTGAATTAGGTAGGCAGCGAGGCTGCACAGACAAGCCACTAAAACGGCATTGTGTCAGCTTCTTTTGGCCAAGACAGGTGTGACATTCTTGCAGTCTCCTCTTGAAGTCAGTACACTAGACATCTATTTGTGTTGGTGGAGTAGTAGTAATGTAGCCGAACCTCCACTGAATGGCAGTATGTCAGAACAGGTAAAATAGTTATGCTGTGTTGATATGTGGTGGTTTCATACAAGTCATGGCTTTACAAATGTCCTGAACAGGAACCTAATATAATTATCTTAGTTTGTCTGATTATAGGATGTAGCCTTGTGAAGCATCTCAGCATTCTTGATATGTAAAGCTGAAAGGAATTAGTCAGTTTATGAGTATAAATATTTAAGCTGCTCAGTTGTAATGATTAATAGCTTTATTCTTACCCTACTTTTATAAGACCCCAATGAAAATTCCTGAATTGTATCATCATTCTTACTTTCACTCAGGTTATTTATTTCTATATCCATAATGATATGAAGCTTAGAGCTGCTACAAGTTGGAAAAGGTAATAACTGGGGCAAAAACAACTTTCACTCTGCCCTGCCTATCCCTTTAGATGGTAAATCTATATTTTCTTTCTTTCAGGAAGTTATGCAAGGGGAGACTTAAACCGAATAATAATCTACTGTGTTTAGTTCAAGTACCAGAACATACTGTATGGGTTGGCACTCATTAAATAATTGATATATTTAGTTCCTAAAAATCATCACTTAAGATTAAACTGCATGAGTGAAACAACAGCATACTGAAGGGATCAGGGCAGGCATACAGGGTAAATAGGGTAATTAAACTGCTTTCACTTGTGTACAGTTAACATTTTCTAATTCAAAACTTCTTTGTGAAATCATTCCAACAGTACTTTGTAGAAAAATATAATATGCATTACTTTTTACTTGATTTTTCTAGATGAGCCATGAAGTGCGAGTCTTACTTAGATGTTTTGTGTCTGTATATGTATCTAATTGCTTCATTCTGTGTGATTTTGTTTGGTCTTATGTAATCACAGTAATAATGTCATGACTGAAAAGGGTTCTAGTGGTCCAGTTCATTTACTTGTTAAATAGTAAATAATAGAAAAAATAACAAATACAGTAAAACATTTCTAGACTTTTCCTTGTAAATGTACCTTATTTTTTATATTGTGCACTGAGTACTACTTGAGACAGAGATATGGAAAGTTAAAAGCAAGTCTATGTCTATTAATTTCATGTCATATAATATAACAATACTTACATTTATGTTTCACAGAAGTTTTCTTTTTCGATCTTTACCTAAAATGAACTCTGCCAAGTCAGGCTATCCCAGTTACCCACATAAAAACAAAGAGACAAACAAATACAATAGGACAGGAGATTGTAGGATATCTTGGCTTTAAGTTAGACTTGAACCCGGACCCTTCGTATTCCTTCAGCCTTCCACTTACATTGGTGAGTGCATTGTATCCTTTCTGATTTATTGGCTTATATTGATGTTTGCCATGATATTGTATGATTTTTAATTCAGTGGGGCTCCCCCCACACGGCCCATGCACTATTTCTGGTCGTTATCTATAGTGTACTTACCACATTTTATGTGAAAAATTGTATTGATAATCCTCCGTTCAGATGAAATCTAGTACAGTCAGTGTGTTAAGGAAAATCTGAAGACCATACAAAATAAATAAAAAAAAAGACTTGTTGCATAGGAAAAACAATCTGCAATTATGGTGGAAATACTCAAGACCTTCAGTTTGCCCTTCATAATACACATTTCCACGTGGGGCAAAATGACAGCCTGTAAACAACTGTACCTTTTTACAGCAGGGATAATATTCCAGGACTTTCAGAACAGCAATACAATAAGTAAACTAAGCCTTGTGTTTGACTCATAAGCCATAAAGTTACATAGCCTATACTTATTCAATACTGCTGTGTCGTGTATGTTTTCTCCACATGCTGATCATGTGTAAATTCTTCTTGTCTATTGATCTGTAGGCCCAGCTCATCAATGCACTGCAATAACTTTTCAAATGCTCTGAATGAATAAACATCTATGCGATACAAAACTGCATTAAGAAAATCTTTGTAAGGCCTGTGCCTAGTCATTGAGAACTTCATGCAAAACAAACAACAACAAGGCAAGGAACTAGGAACATATTAACCTGATAGAGCACATGTGATTTTTAAGTGAAACTGGAATAACTGCTAAGTGAAATTAGAGTGCACATAATTGGACAATAAATGCTTATTATAAGGCATATATGTCAAAATAGTATCAAAAGTGGCAAGATTATAATCACTTATCTGACTCAGATGTAGCTGATAACTATTGCGTAAGCACCTCATGCTCTTCGGTGTGTGTGCGTGTATGGGGGAGAGGATGTTTAGCTGAAAATTGTAGTATTTTGCACATGATCTGTACCAGTTGCATAGCTTGTCTTAGGTAAGAGAGTGTGCATATGTGTGTGCATATCACACATCTCTTAACACTAAAATTTGAAGTCTCACCTCATTTATACAGATGATTAACGGAGAAAAATAATGAGAAAAAAGTGATTCTGACATAAACAACACCCAAGTAAAATTAAATAAGCCCAAAAGAAGAATTGAGACCTGAAGAAGTACAATTTAAAAGAAACATTACAAACCAATTATTCACAGAAGAGGTGGTGGAATTACAGTTTAATTTTCATGTGGAGCATAGCAGAGTGTGCAGAACAGAATACAGGCTATGGCATGCATAATGTTCGAGTGCTATTTGTTTCTAATTAGAAGAGTGAAATCTGGTATGAAATGGGGGTGCAAGTAATTTCAGTTATTTCAGTTATTAGTTTGTCTGCTTTTGTAGGAAAGATCGTGATATAGCAGAAAAGGCGTAAAGAAAGCAACAAATACAGTGAAAGGAATACTTACTAATGTAAGTAAATAATACTATAAGACTGGATTGCTTGCTAGAATATCAGGAAAGAAAAGTGGTCTTAACTTTTATATGCTTGCATTAATGACTAGCTTCCATTTGCATGACAAATCTCTTTCCTGTGGTATAAGTTAAATGAATTCTGAATAGACAAGATGTCTGATTATATTAAACTTTATTTTATTTATTAACTAATGCATTGCCACTAATCAATTCATACAGCATATTTTTGTTTGCTGGGAGAAAATCAGAGCACAAAGAGAAAACATAGAAAGAGGGTACATCTGCAAACCCAACACACAAACAATAACTAACATCAGGACTAAAACTCTGGCAAAGCAGAAATCTGAACCACTATTCCTATATTCCTATGCTACTATTCCGGGTAAAGATAAAGGCCTGGAGTTAACAAATTCTAAGCACCCCTCCACTATTAGTAGACAAAAGCGATTGCACTGAGGATCAGAATCTCCAACTGCATTTGACAAAAACATATTCCTGAAAAACAGTTTTTAAGTGTGTTTGGAGGGGGATAAGCTCCCTCCTGCATCCCTGATGTGGGGGAAAGCCTCACACCCCCTAAACTTATATATACCAACTCTACAGTTGCACCAACTTGAAGAAGGGGAAAGTCCACTATAAAGGGCATCACTGCTGGCACAACTTGCAGACAGTGACTTCTTACAGAGGAACTCTGATCATTGGCGAGTTGAAGCTGAAGTCAAGCTTCATCTCTCATTTGGATGACCAATAGTATATAATGGACATTTGTGAGGTTCTTGACAGCATACAGGATACTTCTGATACAGTGACTTAAGTTGTCTAAATGCGTAAGAACATACATAATGCAATACGCACCACATGCAAATGAGTTTATGCATAAATGCAAATGGTAATTTGCCAAGGAAATTAGAGCATACAAACATGCAAATAACGCATATAAAGAAATGCTGTGACTAACAGTTGTCATCTCAAACATTACACAGCTTGATTGTGTGGCATAATATAAGAAGAAAGCATCCAGAGGAATAACAGAGCAATCACCAGCAGGTTACAGTTGCATCAGTATGAACTGGGCAGCATTATACCTAAATATACTAGCAAATGCATTTGTTGACTAAGTTGTGCATTTTTGAATATGTAGGGCTCATGCTAATGGAAATGCCTGGCCTATTATGCAGTTACTGATGACCAGATAATAGATTGCTATTGAGTGGACTTGGATATCAACAGAGATTGGCCAACATATTTGCTCAGATGCTCAACCTCAGTGCAGTCTAGGGGCGGGAGTGTGCTCATGGGTGGTGGTTGTAAAACAATGGAGATTAATTAAAGTTGGAGAGTTTATATGAATCTGGACATAGTACATAAATTAATGTTTAAGGGATTTTATATCATACTGAATGCAGGTGTGCAGCTGCTATATGTATGGAGACAAGACCCTACAATCTAATCTATGACAATCTGTGCAAGTGTATTCCATCAATACAGGTTCAGATGGTTTCATATAAAACAATATTATTATTATTTTGCAATTATGTTGCTTTGGTTAACAAAGTAAAATAACGTTTTCTTTGTTAAAATTTACGCTATCGTTCACTTATCTATCTATCTATCTATCTATCTATCTATCTATCTATGTATCTATTTATCTATCTATCTATCTTTACAAACATACATATTTATATACATGCCTAAACTTTTGAAGTCCAGTACTGTGCTCTACTGTATTGCTGTATGTGTATGAATATTGTTAGGCAAACTGTAAGAAGCAATACTACACAGTGGCATCAGTATTTGTTTTAACATATGTATTTGTGTTTTGGTATGTTTGTGGGAATGCAATGTATGAGGTCATTGAACGAGTTTGTCTAGTCCTTATAAGTGCATGGGAAATGACTTTCATATATACATTATAGGTTCATAGGTTCATAGGTAGGTACTGGGCTATCTGCCCGAAGGCATATATTAGCCCAGCCATGTTGTGCGGTATTCACCGCCCCTTTGGTTAGTTCCCTAGGCCCTTGATCTAGCAGCTAGTACCCTTGGCCCCTATCTAGTAGAGCTGTTGGTATGATCCCTGGTGTGAACTTTCTGTTACCCATCCACTCGTCAAGGTTCCTCTTGAAGAGTGATAGTGAGGGGCTCTGTCTTATGTAGATCGGGACCTTGTTCCATAGCAAGGGAAGTCTTTGCGAAGGGAATCTATCCCTCCAGCATGTTCTATTCATTGTTGTGCTGAAGGTTATATCCCTAGAGCGTGTAGCTTGAGTAGATTTGGTTTTGCTAAGATGGAGCATGTTCAACAGTTCTGGGTTGGACATGGCTCTGTATGTTAGACAGAGATCACCTCTGAGAAGGCGGTATGCAACAGAGAAAAGCCTTAGTTTTTTCAATCATGCTGCATAGGGCAACTGTTTGAGTCCAGTAATCCTCTTAGTGAGGTACCTCTGTCATCTCTGCAGCTGCTGGAGATGCCTAGCCAGGTACATTCCAATTGGTGCATTGTACTCAATAATGGGTCTGATGAGGGAAGAGTAGAGGGGCACCACTACATCCTTAGATCTTGATGCGAACCCTTTCGTGATCAGATGGATCACATAGAAGGATTTTCTAACCACCTTGGCAACATGGTTATCAAAGGAAAGCTGACTATCTACTTGGGTCCCTAGAGCCCTTATTACTTCTTAGTTTCATAGTTTCATAGTAGTGTACTAGGCTATCTGCCCGGGGGCATTTATAAGCCTAGCCAACAGTGATGTGGCTTTACGCCACCCCATACTATATAGTTGCGCCTCTCTAGTAGTGACACATGTGGAACCCTATCATTTAGTAAACTATACCTCTGTCTAGTAGTGACACTGAGGTCACTCCCGGGGTAAACTTGCGATCTCCCATCCATGCATCGAGATTTTTCTTGAACAGTGCCAATGAAGGGCACTGTCTCACGTGAACTGGGATTTTGTTCCAGAGTATGGGTAACCTCTGTGTTATGAATCTATCCCTCCAGCATGTCCTATTCATATTTGTGCAGAGGTTGAAATCTTTAGCTCATGTGGTTCTGGTGGATTTGGATTTTTTGAGATGGAGCATGTCCATCAATTCCTGGTTGGACATGGCCCTGTATGTTAGGCACAAATCACCTCTGAGCAGGCGGTATGCTACTGAATAGAGCTGGAGTTTCTTTAATCTAGCTGGATACGGCACATGTTTTAGACCTATGATCCTCTTGGTGAGGTACTTCTGGGGTCTTTCCAGTTGTTGCATATGCCGGGTGAGATACATCCCAAATGGAGCATTATATTCAATCATGGGCCTGACAAGGGAGGAATATAGAGGTACAATGACCTCCTTTGATCTGGATGAGAATCCCTTCATGATGAGATGGGCAAGGTAGAATGTCTTTCTGACCACTTTGGCAACATGGTTGTCAAAGGAGAGGTCACTATCGACTTGAGTCCCCAGGTCTCTGATTACATCTTCCGTATTCAGTGGGTTATTGTCTACGTGATAGTTTGTGGGTACTTTGTTTTTCCCAAAGGGGATGACTATACATTTTTGGCGTTAAGTTTGAGGCCATGATTCCGGCACCAGTTGTCCGTTTCAGTGAGACCTTTCTGTAGGATATGTGTGTCGGCAGGTGAATCCACTATGGCACCCAGTTTGCAGTCATCTGCAAACTTTGTCAGCCATAATCCTTCCATATTTGCTTTCACATCTGAGAAATAAATGCCGAATAGGAGTGGACCCAAGACAGAGCCCTGTGGGACACCACTTGTGACGGGTTTTGAGTCTGACATGGCTCCAGAAATTTTAACCTTATGGGTTCTGTTTTTTAGCCAATTTGCTACCCATCTTGTGACATATGGATTTACATTTAGGCTGCTGAGCTTGTCAATGATGCCAGAGTGTGGTATTGTGTCAAAGGCCTTAGCTAAGTCCAAATAGGCAGTGTGGACAGCCTTGCCCTCATCGATGGCACTAGTGACTGTCTCAAAGAAGTCAACCAGGTTTAAGAGGCAGGATCTGCCTTTACAAAACCGAACTGTGTGGGATCAAGGGTCTGCAGATCCCCAATGTCGCCATTTATGAGTTCCATGATGATTCTTTCCATAGCCTTACAGATCAGGCTGGTCAAACTTATGGGGCGGTAGTTACCTGGGTCAGTAGAATTTCCCCCTTTGTGGAGTGGGACCACTGTTGCTGTGTGCCAGTGTTCAGGTACATATCCTGTAGTGAGGCTAAGATTGAATAGAGTTCTTAGGGCGGGTTTAGTTCATCTTGGAGTTCACGTAACACGCAACCGGGATACCATCGGGTCCCATAGATGCTGTGTTTTTTGCCTTGTTGAGTGCTGATTTCACCTGTGTGTCTGTGATGACTGGTAGGTTACATTCAGCAGGGATAGTTACTTCATCTTTAGGGGTGAGGGAGGGAGAAATTTGCACTGAACCTATCTGCCAGAATGTTGGCAATGTCAGTAGGGTCAGTGAATTTTTGTCATTGTGTGCTAGCTCAGAGCATATCTGAGAATTTCCTCCCAAGGTTCTGACATAATTGAAGAAGGCTTTGTGATTGTCTTTGGTATCCTTGGCAATCTTTTTCTCAAAGTTTGCTTTAGATGTTTTTATGAGAGAGCGTAGTTTTTACTTGTGCTGATCAGGGAAGCCTTTCCCTTGTGGGATTTGGCTTTGTCCTGCAGTAGCTTCCTTCTTTTGTTGTACAGTTTGTTTATAGCGGGTCCACCAAACCGGGCGTTTTCCTTGGTGGAGAGGGTCTTGGTTTTAGTTGGGATTGCTTGATCCATGCATTCTTGGAGATGTCCGTAGAAGGCTTTTGTGAAGGATTCAGCATTTTGGGATGTGGTTTCCATTAACCCAGTAGGCTTAAAGGATATCATTTCTGACTTAAGGAGCGCAAAGTCAGCTTTTGAAAAGTTTTTCACTGTAGTCTTTTGTTCTGGGGGTGGGGTGGGATATGTACATCCAACGTGATCAGTTTATGATCAGATCTTACTAGTGAGGGGTATATATCCGGTCGGAGCATTTGGACCCCATGTTTGTGATAATCAGGTCAAGTATATTATCTCTCCTCGTAGGAGAGGTGACCAGTTGCTCCATAGCATTTGAGTTTATGAATTCCAGGAATCTTTGGGCTAGGGTGTTAGGGCTAGAATAGTGGGCCCAGTCTATGTTGGGGTAATTGAAGTCACCCAATATGATGGTGTTTGGTGTGACATTCATATCCTCCAGTGTTTTCAGGAATGCTTGATGGGATTCCTGGGATTGGGAGGGTGTTCTATAACATGCGACCAGTTGTATGGCAGTTTTGCCTATGGTGAGTAAAACTTGTATGGTTTCTGATGCTTCATGAGTAGCCACCAATCGAGAGGTGTAGGTGTCCTTTATGAAAATGGACACTCCCCCTCCCTTTGTGGTTCGGCCTGGAACTTGAGGCGAAGCATGATATGAGGCATAGCCTGGTAGCGCTGGAGTGCTCTCAGGAGCCTTGAACCAGGTTTCAGTTACTGCACAGACATCGATGTTCTCCATACTGAGAAGTGCTTCGAGTGCCTGCATCTTGAGATTTAGACTTCTGGCGTTGAGCAGCATTACCCTTAATTTTTTTCCATTTTTGTTTTTTATGGAGGTTGATTTGTCCTTTGAGCATTGCCAAAACAAGGCTCTATGGGGTGGCAAGAGCCTTGGCCAGTATCCGGAAGCCCAGTGGTGACAGGTGCAAGCCATCCCTTGCGAAGCAACGTGGCTTGTCCAGCATATCATCCCAGGCTGACAGACATTGGATCCCCCTAGAATGACACCAGTGATTAAGCCAATTGTTAAAATTGATCATTTTGTCTTTGTACTGAGGCATCATTCTTGGCGAAGGCAGGATGCTGCTCAGGGTCAGGGTCATACCAGTCTGGGCTACATAATCGGAGAGCTCCTCAATGTCTATTTTCATGTAGTCCAGGGAGGTACGTCTCAGGTCATTCACACCCGCATGGACAATGACTGAATCATACTTGTACTTGCTTTGGAGTGACCTGAGTGCGTGTGTAATGTGGCGGATCCTAGCACACGATAGGCAGCTCACCGTTACCCTCTCCTTATTCAGCCTGGTAAGTGGAACATCGGTGTGTCTGACTATAGAGTCACCTATTACTAATGTCTCTGGCATAGTATTTTGCCTTAGGGGCTGTGTTTGTGTGACACACCTGTTGCTTGAGGTATGTGTTGTAGGTGTTGTGTTTTGTGGGGGTGTATTTCTGGGTGTCTGCTTTGGAGGCCTCTGTTGTTTTGGTAAGTTTTTTACAAGAGCCTCCGAGTATGTCTTTGTGTTTTTATGTGTTTGGTTTGCATTGGTGGTGGTTATATGTGTGACTGGTTTTGCTTTGGGTGTGGGTACCATCTCTTCCTGACTGGTCTTGCCAGTCCTGAGTTGAGAGAGTTCAGCCTCCAGTCTGGCTATATAGTTGCATCTCTCACAAGTATATGTGTTAGTAGGAAGGAGGAGAGGAGTAGGAAGGAGGAGGGAATCTCAAAACACTTGACCCCACGCTTCAGATTTCAGGGGGTTACCTCCTATGTGGTAGTTCGTGGGTACTCTGTTTTTTCCAAAGGGGATTACTACACATTTTTAGCATTTAGCTTGAGACCATGGCTTTGACACCATGCATCAGTCTCATTAAGGCCCTTCTGGAGGATATCCATGTCAGCCGGAGACTGTTATAGCACCCAGTTTGCAGTCATCCGCAGACTTGGTCAGCCACAGCCCTTCAGTGCTTGCCTGTACTTCTGAGAAGTATATGTCAAACAGGAGGGGCCCCAGGACAGAGCCCTGAGGCACACCGCTCGTTACTGGTCTGGATTCGGACATAGATCCCGCTACTCTTACTTTGTGGGATCTGTCTGAGAGCCAGTTTGTGATCCATCTTGTGACGTAAGGGTTTATGTCCAGGTTGGTGAGTTTATCAATAATACCCGAATGGGGAATGGTGTCAAATGCTTTAGCAAGGTCAAAGTAAGCTGTGTGTACCTCCTTTCCCTTATCTATAGCCTGAGTAACTGTCTCAAAGACGTCCACCAGGTTCAGGAGGCATGATCTGCCTTTGACGAAGCCGAACTGTGTGGGGTCAAGTGTTTTGAGATTCCCAATCTCTCCATTTATGAGTTCCATAATGATTCGCTCCATTGCCTTACAGATCAGACTGGTCAGGCTTATTGGTCGGTAGTTCCCAGAGTCGGTTGTGGGCACACCCTTGTGCAGCGGAACCACCGTTGCTGTGCGCCATTCTATGGGCACATATCCTGTCGAGAGGCTGAGACTGAACAGGGTATTCAGATGCGGGGTTAATTCATTTTGGAGCTCGTGTATGACACAGCCCGGGACCCCATCTGGTCACATGGAGGCAGTGTTTTTAGCTTTAGATAGAGCATTATTAACCAACGTATCAGTAATAATTGGAGTTACACAATCCCCTGGAATAGTAATAGGCCCTGTAGGTGGTGAGGGTAGGAGAAATTTGCACTGAACCTGTCAGCCAAGATGTTGGCAATGTCAGTGGGGTCAGTGTATTTTGTTCCATTTTGTACTAGCTCAGAACAGACCTGAGCATTGCCATTTAGGTTTTTGACGTAACCATAGAAGGCCTTATGGTTATCCTTGGCATCCTTGTCAACTTTCTTTTCGAAATTGGCTTTAGTTGACTTGATGAGGACCCTCAATTTCTTACTAATGCTGTTCAGGGATGATTTTTCTACTTGAGATTTGGCCTTTTTTGGTATAAGTCTCCTACTTTTATTGTATAGTTTGCTTATGGCCGGGGTCCACCAGACTGGTTTCTTCTTGCTTGAGGAAGGAGTCTTGGTTTTATTTGGGATAGCATGGTCCATGCAATCCTGAAGATGTATATAAAGTGCCTTGGTGTAGGATTCCGCATCCTGGATATCATTATCCTTCTGCAAGGGAATAGTAAAGCTTTCCACTTCTGACGCAAGTAGTTTGAAGTTTGCTTTGGAAAGGTTTTTTTACGATGGTTTCTTTGACTGGGGGAGGTGGAGGGGTGAGGATGTCAAGGGTTATCAGTTTGTGGTCTGATCTGACCAGAGAGGGAGTGATAACGGGTGTGGTACAATGGGCACCCATATTTGTGATGACTAAATCCAATATGTTATCCCCTCTAGTGGGAGAACATACCAGTTGTTCAAGGGCATTTGAATTTATAAATTCTATGAACTGCTGGGCATAGGAGTTAGAACGTTGGTAGTTCGCCCAGTCTATACCAGGGTAGTTGAAATCACCCAAAATTATGGTGTTGGGTAGGACCTTTATATTTTCCAATGCCTCAAGGAATGCTGAGTGAGCATCGTGGGACATAGTGGGCGATCTATAACAGGCTACGACTTGAAATGTGGTTTTCCCTGCTGATAGTTGCGCTTGGATGATCTCTGGGGCATCATGCTACGCCACTGACCTGGAGATGTGGGTATCCTTGATGAATATGGATACACCTCCACCCTTTGTACTGCGATCCGGTAACTGAGGCCGGAAGGTATGATATGAATTGTAACCTGGTAGTGCTGGGGTGCTCTCTGGAGCCTTGAACCAGGTTTCCGTCACTGCACAAACATCGATTTTCTCCATACTGAGGAGTGCCTCGAGTGCGTGCATTTTGAGGTTGAGACGTCTGGCGTTGAGTAGCATTACCCTTAGTTTTTGGTTACCTGTGCTGGTTACGGTGGTTGGTTTGTCCTTTGAGCCTTCCCTAAAAAAGGCACTATGGGGACGGCAAGAGCCTTGGCCAGTATTCGAAAGCCTAGGGGTGACAGGTGCAAACCGTCTCTGGCGAAACAGCGAGGCTTGTCTATCATATCATCCCAGGCAGACAGACACTGGATGCCTTTAGAATGACACCAGAAGCTTAGCCAATTGTTGAAATTGATCATTTTGTCTTTGTATTGTGGTATCATTCTAGGTGAAGGTAGTATGCTACTCAAGGTCAGGGTCATACTAGCTTGGGCTACATGATCAGAGAGCTCCTCAATGTCTCTTTTCATGTAGTCCAGGGAGGTAAGTCTTAGATCAATCACACCAACATGTACAATGACAGCGTCATACTTGTACTTGTTCTGGAGTGACCTAAGTGCCTGTGTTATGTGGCGGATCCTAGCACCCGACAGGCAGCTGACAGTAACCTTCTCCTTGTTCAGCCTGGTGAGTGGAACATCTGTGTGCCTTACTATAGAGTCTCCTATTACTAGCGTGTTGGGTATAGTGTTTTGCCTTAGAGGCTGTCATGAGGCACACTGCTGAGGTGAATTATGTGTTTTCTGGCTTGTGTTTGGAGGTGTAGGTTGCTTGCTTGTCTGCTTTGGAGGGCCCTGTTTCTTTTTCAGATTGGTACCTAGTGCCTCCAAATATGTTTTTGTGTATTTATGTGTATGTTTTGCCGGTGCTTGTTTTGTAGATCCATGTGTTACTGGTGGTGTGATGCTAGTGTGTCTCTTCTCCTCTTGACTGTCTGTTACAGTCATGGGTTGAGAACGCTTAGCCTCCAGTCTGGCTGTGTATTTGCATCTCAAAGCATGTGGTGTTTTTATACAATTGCAATTACTTAAAGTTTAGCATTTTTCTCCCTCTAGACAAGTGGTAAAGTTAGTACCTATTTTTTTTATACTAGTAAGTCTTTTTCCTTTTCTTGCATAAAATATGGAGAACGTTGTTCATTTGTCAGATATTAAAGGAGCAGGCTGAAATATAAGAAAGCAAAGCATATTTTTGAGGATGGATTTGGTGAAAGCCTTAAGTATCACAAAAATGCCATGCCACTCCATCAGTAACTAGTATATCAGAGAGGCAGTGCCACACCTTGTACTCTTTTTAAAGTTTTACAAGTTATAGCCGTGCGGGTTGCCTTCAGGGGCAATGTCAAACATCCAAATGAATCTTAATTATCTAATCTTTGTTTTGATTGCTGGGTTGCCATTTAGGTTGAATCCCATTCTCAATGGCTACCTAGAGAAAAAAGCTGCAATGCAAAATCATAACAGTTTAACAATTTAAAAGTGTGTAAAAAGTATTGCACTACAACTAGCTGTATTAAAATAATTAGAAGCGTTTCATACATGATTCAGTGAAATAATCTGGTAGTTAAACAGTGAAAAGCAGAATTAGGGTCATGGTATAAAAAAATCAAGCATAAACAAACATTTATTTACTTTATTTATTGGCAGTTGTTGACTGGGAAGGTCCACTGGGTCAAAACAATATTTTCAGTAGAGGCTCTGGGAGAAAAACTCCATTTACAAATCCAAGAAGTATATAAGACAATATTATATATACAGCGACATCCAAAGTTTTCAAACAAATTGTCAAAGATTAAAATACATCAGGTTTAAAGTTATTATACAGTACTATGACATATATGATTTTTCGAAAGATTAGTAACATAAAATGCAGAGATTTACATAGTCTAGATAGGGTTAGTATTATACCTACTTATTAACAAAAATATGATGCAGTAAATAAAACAAAAAAGCCAGCAGAATAAAACATGGTTCAGGAGCTAATAAAAACCCTTTAATGAATGGTAAGCACTTTCACCACAGCTTCATCAGACCATTAGCAAAATGAGATACACCGATTAAATTTATAAAGGCATCAGTTAACACCCAGCCAATCAAAGCCCTAGTAAAAACACTGTCCATTAAAATGAAAATAAAAAACAAAAACTCTTACAAAATCTGAACTAAGAGAAATAAAAACAAGAAATAAAAAAAAAAAAAAAATTGGCTGGGGGATCACTTCAGTGACCTTGCTTGACAGGGGCACTGGGAACTGTTAACTAACTTTGGGTGGCATGATGCCAGGGAATTTTCTTGGGCTAGGCTTAGATAGGCTCCAGCTCCGTTAGCCTAGTTCACGCCTATGGACCTATGAACCTACAAAAACATAAAAGCATATATATATAAAAACTTGGAAAAATGCATTCAAAAAATACACGCCATATATAAAACAATCTAAAATATATGTAAATTCTCTAAAGTCCTGAGGCTTCGGCCCTTCAAAATAGGTCTCAGGGATACTTTTTTATTGACTCCACTGCCCTGGTCAGCTCTTAATCTAATAATCCAACTGATCTCTCTGGTTTCAGTAACATTCCTCATGTCACCCTAACTAAAAAACGGAAAGTATGACACGAGGTGGTATTCTTAACATGCTTGGAAAGATCATTATTAACAGAGCCACGATGTACATTATAAAGATGTTCCCTAACCCTGTCCTTCAAGACCCTATCAGTTTTGCCAACATACAATGCATGACAAACTGAACAGTGAGCCAAACAGACCACAAGAGATGTTAAACAATTGGCATTAACCTTAAAATAGAACCTACATCACATATCCAGATGTTCAAACTATCCATTGCTATCTATATAGACACAGTAATTACAACTGCCACATGGTAATGTGGGTACCCCTTTTTCTACAGACACGGTATGGCTATCAGGGTAACACAAGAACCTTCTCAGATTTCTCTTGTTCTTATAGATAAAATTAGGTGTATCACTAACAATTCTTTTTATTTCGGGATCAGTAGCCAAGGTTCCCCAATGATTACGAATAACTTCCACTATCCTTTCGGTATCAGTAGTATAAAACACTGGGACAGAGGTTCTATTGCATGCATTAAAATTATATTCCATCTCATGGACTGAAATGGCCTGATCAGAATAATAGGGTTTGGCTGCATCATTTCTCAGAAGAGGAATGGTATGAAGAATATTATCCACCTCATTTTCCTTATATCCCCTAGTAAGTAATCTATCTTTAAGATCAGATAACTCAGAGATGAAACCATCATCTGAGGCATTCATTCGCGAAGCCCTCATACTTTGTCCTTTTACTATATTTCTGAATACATGAGGGGGGTGCATACTTCATCTATATGGTATGGTATTCTTATAGCAAGATTTCCTAACATTTTTAGTGTTAGGAGTACCATTGGCTTGCCTGCATATCAAAACATCCAGAAACACTATTTGTGTTTGAGAATGGCATAAGGAAAACTTCACAAATGTTGTGGAAGAGTTCAAACACTCATAAAACTTAATTAATCCATCAACTTCACCTGTCCAAATAAAAAAACAAATCCTCCACAACTCGATGGTAAAAAGGGACATATTGTTGAAACCAATGTGAAGACAACATATGGTCCTCCTCCCAAGCAGCCATCCAAGCAGCCATTACCATATTGGCTTAGCTATTTGCACTAGAAGTGCCAAAATCTATGCCATCTTTGTGCATATAGTATACCCCATCAAACACAAATATATTATTCTTAAGTACAGTTTTCATGCAAAAATTTATCAAGTCAGTATAATTCTGATCATAGGTACCATATTTAAGAAAATAATTGTTAACATAAATAATGCCAAGGTGATTAGGAATCATTGTAAACAATGATTGGACATCCATGGTCACTAAATTGTACTTCAGGTCTAATGGTTGTATCTTAATAAAATCATAAAGATTATTCAAAAATTGTTTAGAGTCCCTCAATACCCTTTCATTTCTATCTAAGACAGGTCAAAAATGTTTCTCTACAAAAATAAAGAAGGGTTCAGTACTCCAATTATGGCCTGCCACAATTGGTCTCAAAGGTGATCTATATCTATCCTTATGTATTTTGGAAGTCCCTGAATAAAAGAGATCAGGGGCTCATCAACCAAAAAGTACCTATACAGGTCAAAATTAATCATCTTATTGAACAGACAATTATCTAGGGTCCTATGTATACCCATTTTCAGTCTATTAATATCTTCTATATCAATCATGGCATAGTGCGAGGGATCATTCAACATATTCTTTATAGCATCAAAATGTTCAAACCTATCCATGATGACTATAGAGCCACCTTTATCTGCTGGTCTGATGGCTATAGTATAGTCATTCTGTAGATTAATCAAAGCCAATCTTTCCGCATGTGTAAGATTATTAAAATAATTACCCTTACATTTATGTGGATAGTCATTAAAAATTTTATATATATCCTGTTCAACCAATTTACCAACGGCTTCCAAAATAGGATGATTGGCCGGCATATATAGGCTAGGTTTCTTAAAGCCAGCAAAATTAGAATTACTAATTCCTTCCCCACCAAATTGCATCTTTAATGAAACATTTCTGATAAACAGTTTAATGTCCAAAATAGTGTCAGTCACATTGCCATATTGTACAGGAATGAATGAAAGACCTTTCCCGAAAACACTCTCCTCAGTAGGGGTTAAGAGACTTTTAGACAGGTTCCATAACACTAAGTCTCCACCTGTCTCCACATTCTCTTGAGGGTGTGATTGGTGTTGTGTTCTGGTGGTTCATAGGTTCATAGGTGTGTACTAGGCTAATGGCCCTGGAGCCTTTACAAGCTTAGCCCATAGAAGTGCCCTGGCATCATGCACCCAACATTAGTTCCCAGTGCCTCTATCAAGTAGAGCTACTGGAGTGATCCCCGGGGTGAACTTTCTATTTCCCATCCACTCATCAAGATTTCTCTTGAAGAGGGCCAGTGAGGTGCTCTGCTTGACATGTATAGGAAGTCTATTCCAGAACATGGGCAGTCTCTGGGTTATGAACCTGTCCCTCCAGCATGTTCTGTTGATTGTGGTAATGAGGTTGAGGTCTCTGGAGCATGTGGTGCAAACGGATTGGGATTTTTTTAGATGCAGCATTTCTAACAGAGCTGAGTCAGACATGGCTTTGTAAGTCATGCAGAGATTGCCTCTTAGTAGATGATATGAGACAGAGAATAGCTGGAATTTTTTGAATCTGCCCATGTAGGACATGTGTTTAAGGCCTAGGATCCTCTTCATGAGGTACTTTTGTGGCCTTTCCAGCTGTTGCATGTGTCTAGTGAGGTACATGCCAAAAGAGGCATTATACTTAATGACTGCTCTAATGAGGCTAACTTTCTTTTTGTCCTTCCCCTGCTCTGAGAGCTGCCCCTGTTCTGATGCTGCTTGTGGCCAATGGGTAAAGGGAAATTAAAAAGTCTTAAGTATCACAAAAATGCCATGCCACTCCATCAGTAACTAGTATATCAGAGAGGCATTGACACACCTTGTACTCTCTTTAAAGTTTTACAAGTTATAGCGGTATGGGTTGCCTGCAGAGGCAATGTCAAGCATCCAAATCAATCTTAATTATCTAATCTTTGTTTTCATTGCCAGGTTGCCCATTTAGGTTGAATTCCATTTTCAGTGGCTACCTAGAGAAAAAAACTGCGATGCAAAATCATAACAGTTTAACAATTTAAAAGTGTGTAAAAAGCATTGCACTACAACTAGTTGTATTAAAATAATTAGAAGCGTTTCATACATGGTTCAGTGAAATAATCCGGTAGTTAAACAGTGAAAAGCAGAATTAGGGTCATGGTATAAAAATATCAAGCATAAACAAACATTTCTTTCTTTCTTTATTTTATTTATTGACAGTTGTTGATCAGGAAAGTCCACTGGGTAAAAAAAAAACATTTTCAGTGGAGGCCTGGGAAGAAAAACTCCATTTAAAAATCCAAGAAATATATAAAACAATTATATATACAGTGACATCCAAAGTTTTCATCATACAAATTGTCAAAATTAAAATACATCAAGTTTAAAGTTATTATACAGTACTATGACATGTATGATTTTTCAAAAGATTAGTAAGATAGAGATTGTATGACAATAGAATGCAGAGATTTACATAGTCTAGATAGGGTCAGTATTATACCTTCTTATTAACAAAATATGATGGGTATCAACACAATGACCCATTATGGCTTGATAATGAGATTACGAGAAACAATTACAAGACTGTATTCACAGGGAATGATTTTATTGACATTGATAGGGGACATACTACTTTGATGTGTTAGACATAGCTTAAGGCGGTCTCTGGTTTTATAAACAGGGGCATATTAGTTCATTAAGGAAATTATTTTTTACTGTGAATTTAAAGTTTTTTAAGAAATCCAATTGTGTGATGGTGGGGGGTAAGGTGTTCCATAGTTAAGATACAGAGTGTGAGTACAGGCTTTGTCCAGCTATTTTATTTGGTTTGGAAACTTTTAGGAGTTGTTTGTTAGTGGAACAAAGATTTCAGGTAGGAGTGTAGAACTGCAGTATAGAAAGGCGTGAAGGGCAGTTATCTGTGTTGTATATTAGTTTATGGGCTAGTGTTAGTTGGGTGTAATGAAGGAATTGGGGGAATTTAAGACACTTCAATTCCTTAATGGCTTAACAGTGCTGAATTTGGTATGATATTCCAGTGGTGAATTTTGCTATTTTATTGTAGCATGGTTGTTGTTTGTTGCTTAAGGATGTGTGTAGGTTAGTAAAAATGGTGGAACCATACAGAAGGGATGGAAGTAAGAAGGAATTTGCCAGCTTTGTTTTTGTGGGTTTATCCATGTATGATTTCTGTCTATTAAGTTTGCCTAGTTTAAAGTGTGTTATTTTTATTGTGTTTAGAATATGTTGCTCAAAGTATAATTTATCATCGATAGTAATGCCTAGTAATTTTGCTGACTTCACTACTTCAATTCTGGTCCTGTTATGGGAGTAAATTGTAAAGCCATGTGGAGGTGGTTTAGATGAAATAGTAGTAGTTTAGATTTTATGGGGTAGAGAAGAAGTTGTTCATAGGTTCATAGGTTGGTACTAGGCTATCGGCCCTAAGGCCTATGCAAGCCTAGCCATAACAATTCCCTGGAAATTTTTTCCCACAATATTTACTTCTCTGTGCCCCTGTCTAGCAGGGTGACTGACATGATCCCCGGGGTGAATTTCCTATCTCCTATCCAATCATCAAGGTTCCTTTTGAAGAGGGCCAATGAGGTGCTCTGCTTGACATGTATGGGCAGTCTATTCCAGAGTATTGGGAGTCTCTGGGTCAGGAACCTATCCCTCCAGCATGTTTTGTTCATTGTGACGATAAGGTTTAGATCCCTGGAGCGTGTGGCTCTGAGGGATTGGGATTTCTTTAAGAGGAGCATGTCCAACAGCTCAGGGTTTGACATGGCCTTGTATGTTAAGCAGAGATCACCTCTGAGTAGACAATATGCCACAGAGTATAGCTGGAGATTTTTTAGACGGTCAGCATATGGCATCTGCTTTAGGCCTGTGATTCTTTTAGTGAGGTATTTCTATGGCCTTTCCAGCTGTTGCAGATGTCTTGTGAGGTACATACCAAATGGGTCTTTATACTCTATAATGGGTCTAATGAGGGATGAGTACAGTGGGACAATGACCTCCTTTTTCTGGATGAAAATCCCTTAGTGATGAGGTGTGCCACGTAGAAGGATTTCCTGACTGTTGTGGTGATGTGGTTATCGAAAGTGAGGCCACTGTCCACTTGTGTCCCTAAGTCTCTCATCACACTTTCGATGTTTAGTGTCCTGCCACCTATGTGGTAGTTCATGGGTACATGTTTTTTTCCAAAGGGGATGACTATACATTTCTTGGCATTAAGCTTGAGCCCATGGCTCTGGCACCAGGCATCTGTTTCTGTAAGGCCCTTTTGTAGAATATCCACATCATTTGGGGATTCAATAATTTCTCCCAGTTTGCAGTCATCTGCAAACTTTGTTAGCCAGAGTCCCTTAGTGTTGGCCTGTACTTCAGAGAAGTAGATGCCAAACAAGAGTGGTCCAAGGACTGAACCCTGAGGTACACCACTTGTCACTTGTCTGGAGCTGGATTTGGAGTCGGCTACTTTTACAGTCTGGGTTCTGTCAGTAAGCCAGTTGGCAACCCATCAATTGACATAGGGATTTATGCCCAGCTTAGTAAGTTTATCTATGATTCCAGAGTGGGGGATGGTGTTGAAGGCCTTGGCGAGGTCCAGATAGGCTGTATGGACCTCCTTACCCTCCTCCACAGCTCTGGAGACCGATTTGAAGAAGTCAATCAGAGTCAGGAGACAAGATCGGCTCTTCACAAACCCAAACTGGGTGGGGTCCAGTGTCTGGAGGTTGCCAATGTCTTTGTTTATAAGTTCCATGATAATGCGTTCCATGCCCTTGCAGATCAGGCTTGTCAGACTGATGGGATGGTAGTTCCCGGGATCCAAGGTAGATCCTCCCTTGTGGAGCAGGATAACTGTAGCTGTGTGCCACTCAGTGGGCATGAAGCCTGAGGTGAGGCTATGATTAAACATGACACTTAGGTGGGGTGCCAGTTCATTTTGTAGTTCATGTAGTACACAGCCTGGGATGTCATCTGGTCTCATGGATGTCTGTATTCTTAGCTTTGGAGAGTGCTGTTTCTACCTGTGTGGCTGTGATTATTGGAATTTGGCAATCTTTTGGTATTGAGATGGGCCCTTTAGGGGGTGAGAGGGGAGTGAAGTTGGCACTAAATCGATCTGCCAGGATATTGGCAATATCCTTGGGATCAGTATATTTAATGCCATTCTGTTGTAGCTCAGAGCAGATCTGAGCATTGCCATTTAGATTCTTGACATAACTATAGAATGCCTTGTGGTTGTCTTTGGAATCTTTGGCAATTTTATTTTCGTAACTAGCTTTTGAGGATTTTATGAGGGATCTCAGCTACTTAATGAGGTTGGTGAGGGATTTTTTGCATCCTGGGATTTTCCTCTTTTCTGCAACAGTTTCTTCCCTCTGTTGTATAGTTTGTCTATAGCAGGGGACCACCAGATTGGCTTCCTTTTTTTGGAGAAGAGCATCTTGGTTCTATTTGGGATGGCACGATTCATGCACGAGTGGATGTGCTCGTACAGTGCCTTAGTGTAGGTTTCTGCAGTCGAACTTCCAGATCCCGTCTGCGTGGGTGTTGTGAAGTTTGTCACTTCTGACTTCAGTAGCATGAAGTTGGCTTTGGAGAAGTTTTTTAAGGAGGTTTCCTTACTGGGGGTTGGGGGTGGGATGTGGATGTCAAGGGTGATTTGCTTATGGTCAGACCTGACCAATGAGGGGGTGACCACTGGTGTGGAGAATCTATCTCCCATGTTGGTAATGACCAGGTCTAGGATATTGGAGCCCCTGGTGGACAATGGATTAGTTGATCCAGGGTGTTGGAATTTATTAATTCCAAGAACCGTTGGGAAAAGGAGTTGGTACCTGAGTAGTTTTCCTAGTTAATGGCAGGGTAGTTGAAATCACCTAGTATTAGGGTGTTTGGTTGTATCTTAATATTTTCCAGTATGTTTAGGAAGGTGTAGTGAGAATCTTGGGGTATGGTGGGGGATCTGTAGCAAGCTACAGGTTGGATTGCAGTCTTACCTAGTGTTAGTTGCACCTGGAGAATTTCAGATGCATTGTGTTGAGCAACTAGCCTGGAGGTGTGAATATCCGTGGTGAATATGGACACTCCTCCACCTTTAGTGTTTCGGTCTTGGTTTTGTGGCCGAAACATGTGGTAAGAATTGTAGCCTGGTATTGCAGGGGTGCTCTCTGGAGCCTTGAACCAGGTCTCAGTCACTGCACAGATATCGATGTTCTCCATTTTTAGGAGTGCCTCGAGAGAGTGCATTTTGAGGTTTAGACTTCTAGCATTGAGTAGCATTACCTTCAGATTTTGCATGCTTGTATCTGTTACGGTGGTGGTTTTATCCTTTGAACCTTGCCTAAAAAAGGCACTATAGAGGTGGCAAGAGCTTTAGCCAGTAACCTGAATCCCAGGGGTGACAGGTGCAGGCCATCTCTGGCAAAGTCCAGGTTTCTATGTTTGTAAAGGCCTTTTGTGTTATTTTTTGGAGATCAAAGAAATTATTGGAGGAGGATGTAACAGAAGAATCATCAGCGTGTTGGATGATTGAACTTTGAAAAGAGACAGAATGAAGATCGTTTATGAACACATTACATAGCAAACATCCAAGAACAGATGCCCGTGGGCCACCGGTTTTATTGACTATGTATCCTGATTGTTTTGCCATTTAACTGATTGTTGTCTGTTATTCAGATAGTTAGATAACCAGGTAATGGTATGTTGGGAGCATCCTAAATTTGCAAGTCACTGAATTAGTTTAGTATGTGATACTGTCTCGAATGCTTAGGATAGTTCTAAAGCCTTGTTCACAGCATCAGTAAAGGACAGTAGGGCTATTATTGTACTGTGTGCAGCTCAAAAACCGTGCTGGGTAGGGGCAATGAGCTTGTTATCACAGAGGTGTTTTAGTAGCTGACTTTGTACACCTTTTTCTAATATTTTAGATAATGGCAAGAGAATGGAAATAGAACGATAATTAGTTAAGTCGTTTGTGGTTCCTTCTTTGTGCAATGAGGTTATAATGGATTTTTTCCAAATTTGAGGGACTATGAACTCTGAGATAGATCTATTAATTAGAAAACTGACAGGGTAAGCTATTTCTTTGGTGACAAGTTTAAGATATTCGAAGGGGAGGTTGTTAGCAGATAAGGAGCAAGGTTTTAGTTTGTTTAGTAACTTGAGTACTAGGGAGGTGGGCACGGGATTTTGGGAGAAAGTTGGAATTGTTGGGGTATTGTTATTTATTTTATTATAGACTGGGGGGTGTATGCTGGAATCCTTATGACTTGAGCTTGTGTTGATTATCTTATTGTCAGGGGTTTTATTGGTTTTGGGTGGGAGTTTGTTGACTAGTTTAGCGATGCTATCTACAAATTGTGAGTTAAAAATATGGGCTATTTATTATGGGCCTTTGTCTGGAAAGGGCGATGGGTTTTGTGGTGTCCCAGGATTAAGGAGTGAAAAGACTGATTTCCAGAATTTTTGGGGGCTATTTCTTGAACTCGATTAATTGTTGTGAGAAGTAGTTTCTTTTATCATTTTTGACTAATTTCTTTAATTTATTACGAAGTTTTTGAAATTAAGTTCATTTGCTTAAGTTTTGTTTTTATGCCATTCTTTCCAGGCTTGGTCTCTGGGATGAAGTATTTGTTTAGTTGCTTTAGTAAGGCAGGGAGCGTGATTGAGTTTTGTTCTTTTGTATTGCAGTGGGGCTAAAGTGTTTAGGGCACTGAGGAAGATCTTATTAAAATAGTGTACTGCTTCTTCTAGTGGTAAGGAGTTTAGTGGGGTCCAATTATGAGCATTTAGAGCATTGTTAAAGGCTGTTTGGTTGAAATTATTTAGGTTCCTGGAAGCTCTATATGAGTGGGATTTTGGCATCTGAGTATGGGTTCTATGGGTAAGGGCAGGTGGATGGTCACTGAGTGTTGGGGGGGTAGCAGTTTCAGAGTATTTTTGTGAATCTGAGACAAGGATCCCATCTAGGGGGGGTTATGGTTGTTTTTTTTTGTATTCATGTGGAGCATGTGACCAGTTGTGTGAACATGTATAGGTTAATACAGTTGGCTGAAATGGATAATAGGTGTTTCCAAAGCGTATGGGGGTCTATAGATGGCTATAACTTGGATGGGTGTCTTGCCAGTTGTCAGTTGCACTTGGAGTAGTTCTAGTGCGTCATGCTGGCAAATCAGTCTAGAGGTGTGCTTGTCTTTAATGAAGATAGAAACTCCACAACCTTTAGTTTTCCTGACCTCATTTTGGGGTTGGAATGTGTGGAATGAGGTTTAGCCTAGTAGGACAGGGGTGCTCTCTGCAGCCGTGAAACAAGTTTCCATGACTGCACAGATGTCAGCATCTTCCAGTGTGAGGAGAGCCTTCAATAAATGCATTTTCAGGTTAAGGCTCCTACTGTTAAGCAGCATGACCTTCAATTTGCTTTTTCACAGATCTTGTATGTTGGAAGATTTGTCTTTGTGACATTGCCTAAAAAAGGCACATAGGGGGAGGCAAGAGCCTTGGCCAGAGTCTGGAATCCAAAGGATGACAAGTGTAGGCCATCTCTGGAAAGCATCGAGGCCTGTAAACCATGTCATCCCAGGCAGACAGATACTGGATCCCCTTGGAATGACAACAGAAACTAAGCCAATTTTTGAAGTCAATTATTTTTTGTTGTTATTGTGGTATCACTCTTGGTGAAGGTAGGATGCTGCTTAGGGCTAGGGTCCTACCTACCTGGGACACATACTCTGAGTGCTCAATCATGCCTCTCTTCTTCATATAGTCCAGGGAGGTACATTCCAAGTCATTCACACAACATGGACAATGACAGAGTCATACTTGTGCGTGTGTGTGTGTGTGATGTGGTGGATTCTGGCACCTGACAGACAACTGATCATGATCTTCTCCTTGTTGAGCCTGGTGATGGGGACATCGGTGTGTCTCACGATTGAGTCACCAATGACGAGTATGTTTGGTTTATTGTTATGTCTTATGGGCTGTGTTGTTTTATTGTTATGCCTTATGGCCTATGTTTGTGAGACACTGGTGTGTTGTCTGCTGTCTATGATGTGTTTGGTGTTGTGTGGAATGTTTGTGAGTGTGTTTTGGAGGTCTCTGATGTTTAGCTAAGTTTTTATTGAGGAACTCTGCATAGGTGTGTGTGTGTTGCGCTTGGCTATGTGATGTGGGTGGTGTGGTGTTTGTACTGGTAATCTCCTCTTTGTCAGGAGTACTGACTGTGGCATGAGAGAGCATGGAATCCAGGTGACTGATATCAATGCATTTCTCACACGTAGAAGAATTAAATGGTAGGAGAAGAGGGTTGTTAGTGAACATGAGGCAGTTGCTACACTATCTCACTATGCCGACGTTACCCAGACTGGCAGGAAAAACACACGGGAATTGTCCAGACATGGTGTTCTGAAACTTGGATAAACTTATGGAGAGAGTGTTTTGATAAGGGCTTGTCCACTAGAGTGTAGACCACAAAAACCTTCTTAAATGTAAAATAACTGGCCTAAAGCCCAAGTGCTAAAACCAAAACTAAGAGGCTTCGAATAAGAGACACATTTCATCAGGCTACTAACAAACAGTAATAAATAGTGCAGAAAATGTGGGAGCATTGCTGACTGTGAAGGTCTGTGGGATGATTTAATACTCCCTGTAAGAGACAGGCTGTATTTATGTAAGGAAGTGTAGCAGAAGGTCTAATAGTGGGTACAATCAAAGAATAAATGACCACATGGTTCAGTTGCCTTGCATTTTCTATAATTCTATGATTATATGAAGATTATGAAGGAAATATTATATACACAAAACCAGTAGATAATTTATATTAACATAATTGGGATTTGGGTAAAGTCAGTGATGAAAGGGGAGAACAAGTACTGGAGCTAGCAGTGAGAAGAGTGTGGTAGTACATTACATTAGTTTGATAGCAGAATAAGACAGTTAATTCATCTAGATCCCTTTTAATTAACAATTTACTATTCTGCTTTTTCTCCATCTCACCCCCATTTCTTTACCTGTCTTATGCCCATTTGAATAACTCTTGGGAATTCCTGCTCATCACCAACTCCAGTGATGCATTCCATGAGCTTGCATCCCCACCTCCATTTGTGAAAAAGTATTTTTTTTTTACAGATGGCAGTCTATGATCTATTGCCTGCTCTACTTTCTTTTCCTCTTATAGGTTCATAGGTCCTTCCTCTTCAAGATGATCTTTTCATATTTTTCTCAATATGATCATGTGCACCACATATCATGCCTCCTTTTCCTTTCTGCTTTTTAGTGAGGAAACTTCTGCATATCTTGGATGGGGCAGTTGTGCAGTGGTTTGCATTGTCACCTCACAGCAAGAGGTTCTCCATTTTGATTCTTGGCTGGGGTGCCTTCTGTGCAGTCCGCATGTCCTCCCTGCATTTGTGCGTTTCCTCCAGGTGCTCTCATTTTCTCCCACATTATAAAGACATTTGTTTGGTGCATTTCTCCCCAGGCCTCTACTGAAAATTGGCTTGTTCCAGGTTAGACTCTCCTAGTAAACAAATGTTAAATAAATAAATAAAATAAAACAAAATCTTCTCTAGTCTTTGCTCATAGTTTTTTTCCCAAAATTCCACATATCGTTCTAGTGGTTTTCCTCTGGACTGTTCACAGTAACCTGTGTTCTCTCCATGTATGACTTCTAGAACTGTATGCCTCATTCAAGATGTGACCTGAACATGGCCTAATAGAAAGGGAGTATTACGTATTTGCTTCAGGGGTCTATCCCCTGAGGATATACCACAGTATTGTTTTGCTTTTGCTGATGCTAATGCTTTCTTACTTAGCTCCTGGTAGCCCACTCCGGGTGTGATAAATAGCTCCAAATAATTTTCTTGTTCCCTCACCATCAGTTCTACTCCTCCAACTGACACTTCATAGCAGAGTTTCCATGTGCTTTCCATTTATCTGTACAGAACCTCATATGACATATTTCTGTCTACTTGGACCACCTTCATAGGTATTCCTTAGACTTGTCCCCCTATCCTTCAGTACAGCACCTACATTTCAAACTTTGAGTTGTACAAAAAGAGATTGAATCTATTCTTATTACTCTGCCTGAACTAAATATACTGAAAAACAGTAAACCCAGGACTGACCCTTATGGTGCTCCTCCGGTAACTTCCTTACTGTTGACAATATAAACCTCATCACAGCTTTGTATCCTATGATTCTACTATGATGCAAACTATTTCCTCAGTTTCACGTCTACCTCTAACCCTAACTGTCCAGAGACTCCATGGTGGTTCAGTTACAGTGACATCTGCATGGGATGTGGATCATGTGGTCAGCCCTGGGTTCAATTACCTGATGGTGGAGGTAATTGCTATTAGGCTAATTGACCAGTAGTTCACTGGATTTTCTGCTCCCACTCCTTGCACAAAGTAACTTGTCTTGTTAATTTGCCATCCTTATACACTTCTGAACTGGCCAGTGACCGATGAGAGATCTTTATATGGGGAGCTTGAAACATGGGTAGATTACTGTGATCCACATCAGGCAGCTTGTCTGCTTGCTGTGCCTTGTCCTCCCTTAGTGATTCCAGTCCTCTTTCTATATATGTTCATTCTTTACCCAAATGTCTGCTGACTACCCTCCTAACTCTTCTGTAGCTCCTTCCCAGCATGAGATCCTTCCGAAAGACAGAGCAAAGTATTCATTCATTCAGTACCTCTGTTTCCTCCATGTCTTCCATGAGATCTTATTATTTTGTGACACAGACAGGTCTGTTCCTCCCTTCCCTCTTTCTGTGACATACTGAAATGCCTTTGTTGCTCTTAATGATCCATTCTGTTAACTCCATTTTAACTTGTGACTTTGCTGCTCTCACCTCCTTTGCACATTTCTATTGTCTAATTGTAATATAGTTCCTTCAATTATGCAGTCACTCCCTTCTACTTATTTGCCACCCCCTTTGTCCTAATCTATAGCCTTATATTCCTTTGTTAAATGAGTAGTTTTCCTAAACCTGATAGACTTCTTTGAAGCAGTCACCAAAGCCCTAGACGAGGGTAAGGTGGTTCACACAGCCTATCTAGATCTTGCCAAGGCTTTTGACAACATCCCCCACTCTGGAATTATAGATAAACTCACTAAACTAGGTATAAATCCCTATGTCACAAGATGGGTTGCCAACTGGCTCATTGACAGAACCCACACCGTGAAAGTAGCAGACTCCAAATCCGACTTCAGACCAGTGACAAGTGGAGTACCACTGGGTTCAGTCCTGGGTCCTCTCCTGCTTGGTATCTACTTTTCTGAAGTACAGGTTAACACAGAAGGTCTTTGGCTAATGAAGTCCGCAGATGACTGCAAACTAGGAGCCATAATTGAAACTCCTAACGATGTGGACATCCTACAAAAGGGCCTCACGGAGACAGATGCATGGTGTCAAAGCCATGGCCTCAAGCTCAATGCCAAAAATTGCATTGTCATCTCTTTTGATAAAAACTCTGTACCCATGAGCTACCACATAGGTGGTAGTCTACTTAACAGCGAAAGTGTGATAAGAGACTTTGGGACACAGGTGGACAGTAGTCTCTCCTTTAGTAATCACATTGCCACAGTAGTCAGGAAATCCTTCTATGTGGCACACCTCATTACAAAAGGTTTCTCATCCAGGAAAAGAGAGGTCATTGTTCCCCTCTACTCATCACTCATTAGACCCGTTATACAGTACAATGCCACTTTTGGTATGTGCCTCACAAGACATCTACAACAACTGGAAAAGCTGCAGAAATACCTCATAAACAGGATTACTGGCCTCAAACAGATGCCCTACGCAGACCGTCTGAAAAGACTCCAGCTTTACTCCTTCGCATATTGCCTACTCAGAGGTGATCTCTGCCTAACATACAAAGCTATGTCAAACACAGAGCTGTTGGATATTGCCAATATCCTGGCAGATCGATTTAGTGCCAACTTTACCCCCCTCTCACCCCCTAAAGAGCCCAAATCAATACCAAAAGATTGCCAAATTCTGGTAATCACGGCCATACAGGTAGAAACCGCACTCTCCAAAGCTAAGAATACAGCATCCTTGGGACCAGATGACATCCCAGGCTGTGTACTACATGAACTACAAAATGAACTGGCACCAAATCTAAGTGTCATGTTTAATCATAGCCTCACCTCAGGCTTCGTGCCCACTGAGTGGCGCACAGCTACAGTTATCCCACTCCACAAGGGGGAAATCCATCTTGGATCCTGGAAACTACTGTCCCATCAGTTTGATGAGCCTGATCTGCAAGGGCATGGAATGCATTATCATAGAACTTATAAACAAAGACATTGGCAACCTTCAAACACTGGACCCCACCCAGTTTGGGTTCGTGAAGGGACGATCTTGTTTCCTGAACCTGATTGACTTCTTCGAATCAGTCTCCAGAGCTGTGGACAAGGGTAATGCGGTCCACACATCCTATCTGGACCTTGCCAAGGCCTTTGACACCATCCCCCACTATGGAATCATAGATAAACCTACTAAGCTGGGCATAAATCCCTACGTCACTCGATGGGTTGCCAACTGGCTTACTGACAGAACTCAGACTGTAAATGTAGCTGACTCCAAATCCAGCTCCAGACAAGTGACAAGTGGAGTACCTCAGGGTTCAGTCCTGGGACTGCTCTTGTTTGGCATCTACTTCTCTGACATACAGGCCAACACTAAGGGACTCTGGCTAACAAAGTTTGCAGATGACTGCAAACTGGGAGCCATTATTAAATCCCCAAATGATGTGGATATTCTACAAAAGGACATTACAGAAACAGATGCTTGGTGCCAGAGCCATGGGCTCAAACTTAATGCCAAGAAATGTATAGTTATCCCCTTTGGGAAAAACCATGTACCCATGAATTACCACATAGGTGGCAGTACACTAAACACCGAAAGTGTGATGTGAGACTTAGGGACACAGGTGGACAGTGGTCTCACCTTCAATAACCAGATTGCCACAACAGTCAGGAAATCCTTCTATGTAGCACACCTCATCACTAAGAGCTTTTCATACAGAAAAAAAGGAGGTCATTTTTCCACTGTACTCATCCCTCATTAGACCCATTACAGAGTACAACACCCTGTTTGGTATGTACCTCACAAGACATCTACAACAGCTTGAAAGGCCGCAGAAATACCTCACTAAAAGAATAACTGGCCTAAAGCAGATGCCATATGCTGACCGTCTAAAAAAACTCCAGCTATACTCTGTGGCATATTGTCTACTCAGAGGCGATCTCACCTTAACATACAAGGCCATGTCAAACCCTGAGCTGCTGGACATGCTCCACTTAAAGAAATCCCAGTCCCTCAGAGCTACATGCTCCAGGGATCTAAACCTTGTCATCACAATGAACAAAACACGCTGGAGGGATAGGTTCCTGACCCAGAGATCCCCCATACTCTGGAATAGACTGCCCATACATGTCAAGCAGAGTACTTCCTTAGCCCTCTTCAAAAGGAACTTGACGATTGGATGGGAGATAGGAAATTCACCCCGGGAATCATGTCAGTCACCCTGATAGACAGGGGTCCAGGGAAGTAAATATTGTGGGAAGAAATATCCAGAGAATTGTTTGGCTAGGCTTGTATAGGCCCTAGGGCCAATAGCCTAGTACCAACCTATGAACCTATGGACATGCGCCACTTAAAGAAATCCCAATCCCTCTGAGCTACATGCTCTAGGGACCTAAACCTTGTCACTACAATAAACAGAACATGTTGGAAGGATAGATTCCTGTCCCAGAGACTTCCCTTACTCTGGAACAAACTACCTATTTATATCAAAAAAGCTCCTCATTAGCACTCTTCAAGAAAAATGTTGATGATTGAATGGGAAATAGGGAAGTCACCTCTGGGATCACCTCTGTGGCTCTGTTCGACAGGGGCACAGGAAAATCATTTTCTTGGGTGGCGAAAGCCAGGGTACTTTTTTGGCTAGGCTTATATAGGCCCTAGGGCCAATAGCCTAGTAACTACCTAAGAACCTATGAACCTAAATAGTGTCCTACTGCTTTGTTTTAGATTTTAATTCTTCCTCAAATTGTTGTCCAAAGCCTGATTACTCAGTGGTTGATCTATACCGCTAGTTTCTTTCCAGTCCTTTAAGTCATTTTTTGCAATTTTCATCATTTGTAATCTCACACCATTGTGCTTGCCCTTGATTTCTTACCTTTCTGAAGCAAAAAAATAAATTAATCCAAATTGTTCAATGTGTGAACAACTTTATTTTACCAGTCTGGTACCTCAACTATTCGCTTTCACAGGATCTAACATAGGTTCATAGGTTTATAGATGTGTACTATGCTAATGGCCCTGGAGCTTTTACAAGCCTAGCCCATAGGTTTACCCTGGCATCGTGCCACTCAACCTTAGTTCTTAGTACCTCTGTCGAGTAGAACCACTGGAGTGATCCCTGGGGTGAATTTTCTATTTCCCATCCACTCATCAAGATTTCTCTTGAAGAGGGCCAGTGAAGTGCTCTGTTTGACATGTATAGGAAGTCTATTCCATAGCAAGGGCAGTCTCTGGGTTATGAACCTGTCCCTTCAGCATGTTCTGTTGATTGTGGTAATGAGAATGAGGTCTCTGGAGCATGTGGTGCAGAGGGATTGGGATTTCTTTATAGGTTCATAGGTTCATAGGTAGATACTAGGTTATCTGCCCTAGGGCATTTATAAGCCTAGCCAGAGTGTATTTGGCTTCCGCCTCCCTATTAGATTAGCCTACTGTGCCTCTGTAAAGTAGGTCACAGAAGGTACCCTTTTAAGGTTAGTTTACTGTGCCTCTGTCTAGCAGGGACACAGAAGAGATCCCAGGGGTGAATTTGCGATTTCCCATCCACGCGTATAGGGTCATAGGTAAAACTCAACTGTATATAGGTTCATAGATTAGTACTAAGCTAACTGGCCTTGTGAGCCATTTTAAGCCTAGCCAGTTATCCCTTGTGAGCCTCAAACCCTGCACCTTGTGTTTGTAAGGCAAATACCTTAACCATTAGGCCAGCCTACCAACCAAGATGGATTTAGATGTAGCATTTCTAACAGAACGGTCAGACATGGCTTTGTAAGTCAAGCAGAGATCACCTCTAAGTAGGCGATATGAGACAGAGAATAGTTGGAGTTTTTTGAGTCTGTCCATATAGGACAAGTGTTTAAGGCCTAGGATCCTCTTTGTGAGGTACTTTTGCAGCGTCTCCAGTTGTTGCAGGTGTCTAGTAAGGTACATGGCAAATGGACGTTGTACTCAATGACTGGCCTAATGAGGGTAGAGTAAAGGGAGACAATGACCTCTTTCTTCCTGGATGCAAAACCCTTAGTAATGAGATGTGCCACATAGAAGGATTTTCTGACCACGGTGGCAACGTGGTGGTCAAAAGAGAGGTTGCTGTCAACTTGTGTTCCCAGATCTCTTATAACGCCGTCTGTGTTCAGTGGACTACCATCAATGTGGTAATTCAAGGGAACAGGGTATTTCCCAAAGGGGATGAAGACACATTTTTTGGCATTGAGCTTAAGGCCATGGTTCTGACACCAGTCCTTGACACCAGTCCTTGGTCTCATTGAGGCCTTTCTGTAGGATGTCAGCATCACTTGGGGAGTTAATAATAGTTCCCAACTTGCAATCATCTGTGAGCTTTGTCAGCCATAGTCCCTTCATGTTGGCATGGACTTCAGAGAAGTAGATACCAAACAGGAGAGGACCCGGGACTGAACCCTGTTGGACTCCACTCATGACTGATCGGTAGTCTGAATTGGAGTCAGCTACTTTCACACTGTGGGTTCTATATGTGAGCCAGTCTACAACCCACCTAGTGATATAGGGGTTGATGCCTAGCTTAGTAAGTTTTTCTATGATTCCTGAGTGGGGAATGGTATCAAAGGCCTTGGCCAGATCAAGGTAGGCTGTATGAACCACCTTACCTTCATCCACAGCTCTGGTGACTGACTCAAAGAAGTCAACCAAGTTGAGCAGGCATGATCTAGCCTTCACTAAACCAAAATCTGTAGGATCCAGAGTTTGGAAATTCCCTATGTTGCTGTTTGTCTTTTGGCTTTTTCCCGGTAAGGGGTCGCCACAGTGGAACTGCAGTCCGCTAATGATTGGCAGTAGATTTTTATGAAATGCCGAGGTGCCAGCTAGACGTTCAACCTTCAACGAAGGCACGCCCATTTACACACGCATGTCTTTCGAACGCTACTCAACCGCGGGGAGGACATGCAGACTCCACACAGAAGGCACTCCCAAGCCAAGACAAGAATCGAACGGGAGAACCTCTTGCTGTGAGGTAGTTTGGAGAGTCCCTATATCCTTGTTTATTAGGTCCATGATGATGCATTCCAAAGCTTTGCATATCAGATGTGTTAGGTTAATGGGGCAATAGTTCCTGAGGACTGTAGTTACTCCTCCTTTGTGGAGAGGGATGACTGTAGCAGTGCGCCATTTGGTAGGGACAAAGCCTGAGCTGAGGCTGTGATTGAACAGGGCACACAGGTGAGGTGCCAGTTCACTCTGTAATTCATGTAGAACACAGCCAGGGATACAGTCAGGTCCCATAAAAGCTGTATTCTTGGCCTTGGACAGTGCTGTTTTAACCTGTGCGGCAGTAATACTTGGTGCCTGGAAATCTACTGGCATTGTGATTGGTCATTTGGTGAGGGAGAGAGGGGTAAAGTTAGCACTGAATCTGTTCGCCAGTATATTTGCAATATCTCTTGGCTCAGTATAGGAGATACCATTGTGCAGTAGCTCAGAGCAAATCTGGGTATTGCCATGGAGATTCTTTACATAACTATAGAAGGCCTTGTAGTTGTCTTTACTATCTGCTGCAATTCTGTTTTCACAGCTAGCTTTAGAGGATTTGATGAAGGATCTCAACCTTTTGCTGAGGCTGATAAGGGAGTTTTTCCAGTCTTGGGACTTCCCCTTATTTCACATCAGTTTCCTCCTTCTGTTGTAGAGTTTGTTTATGGCAGGGGACCACCAAATTGGCTTCCTTTTTTTGAGGAGAGCGTCTTAGTTCTACTGGGTATGGCGAGATCCATGCATTTGTGTACATGTTCATATAGTGCATTGGTGTATGATATGGCGGTCATGCAACTATTCTCCATTTGCATGGGTGCCGTGAAGTTAGCCACCTCTGTTTTTAGGAGCCCAAAGTTAGCTTTGGAGAAGTTTTTCATGGTGGTTACTTTTGTAGGGGGGGGGGGTGGGAGGGATGTGGATTTCCAAGGTGATTAGCTTGTGATCGGATCTAACCATGGTGGAGTTGACTATTGGTGTAGAGCAATGGTCACCCATGTTAGTGATGACCAGGTCAAGGATGTTGCTACCTCTTGTGGGGTTAAGAATGAGTTGGTCCAGGGCATTGGAATTAATGAATTCCAGAAAGTGCTGGGCAAGTGTATTGGTACATGAGTAGTTTCACCAGTTAATGAACCTAAACAACAACTGGAAGTGCTCTTGTACTGCCCCCAGCTAAAATACACCCACATTGAACACTCAAAAATCACTGTTTCTCCCTATATGGCATCCACCTTGCACTTGCTCTCATATGCAGTCATTTTGGCAGCAATTTCCTGAATGTATGTATTAGTTGAATATTCAGACTGTAATATAATTACATAATTATCACCTTTACTAGATCATAACAGTTACTACATGTAAATAATTGTGTACAAATTCTTTTAAACAATTCCTGCCTTCCCTTTAGATTGTTACAGTTTTAGTTAATGTCAACAAATGTGTGCTTATATACTGTCTTATCTGTCTCACAGTGTAGTTCTCATTTGTAGTGTACTGTTTTATATTTTTTGTGTGGAACTTTACTCCCCAGGCCTCCACTGAAAACAGGCCATCAACCCAGTCAGAATGTAAAATAAAAACTAAATAAAAATTTCCGAGCCAAAAACACTACTTCCATGAAGCTGGATAATATACTGGGCTGCTACTGCTTAGCCTAAAACAGGGGTTGTTAGACCCCCCCCCCCCCATTCAGTATCAACCTCCATATAGACTTCATGCTAAATGAGTGGAGAACAGCAACAACTGTTCCCTTGCACAAAAGTGAGGCATCAAATGAACTGGGTAATTATAGACCAGTAACCTGATCAGACCCATCTGTAAAACTATGGAAAGAATCATTATGGAATTACTACATAAGGACATAAACAACCTACAGACTATTGATCCAACCCATTTTGGATTTATTAAGGCAGAGATCCCGTCTACTTAACCCAGATGAGTGCTTTGAGAGGGTTACCGAAGCAATGGATGAGGGTAAATTGCTACACACCACATATCTAGACCTCTCAAACGTGTTAACACCATCCTACATTCAAGCATCATACACAAACTCTCCCACTTAAATGTAAAACCTTATGTAATTCATTATATAGCAAAATGGCTCAACAACAGAACCCAGGAAATTAGGAGGGGCAGTCTACCTCCTCTAAAAGTCCTGTCAGTGGTGGTGTACCCCAGAGTTCAGTCATCGAGTACTACTCTTAGGCATTTACTTCTTGGAGGTCAAAGAAAATGTTAAGGGTTTATGGATGACTAAAGATGAATGTAAACTTGGCTCCATTATAAAGTCCCCAGAGGACATTAAAATCCTCTAAGAGGGCCTTTCCCAAACAAACAACTGGTGTCAAAACCGTGGACTACAAATAAATGCCTGGAAATGTATAACAGTATACTTCAGAAAATATGATCACCCTGTAACTATTACATTGACAACACACCCCTTAATGTCGATCTTGTAGTCAGGGATCACGGAAGCTATATTGGTAAGATCACCCCATATTCACTATTCTAATTAAGTCCTTTTTCATCACACAGTTTATATCTAAAGGCATGATGTCCAAGGTCTAGGGATGTAATCATTCCACTGTACTTGGTTCTTATTTGGCTGACTAATGAATGTAATACCCTTTTTGGTTTGTACTTGTCCAAACACTTGGCATAACTGGAACGACCATAGCTCTTGGTCACTAACAAAACAGGGGCATAAATTATAAAAACTATGTAGAATGTCTCAAAGTACTATCTTTTTTGTTTCATTCAGGCTAAGAAGCAGTGACCTCTGCCTCATGTAAGGAGCCTCAACAGACCCTATTTTGTCTGATCTACACATTAGCCAGTACAGTGATAGAATAAACACCTCATCAAGGGATCTTAATTTCTTTTGCAACATAGACAGGACATGTTGGAGGGATAGAGATGTATCACAGAGAATATGGCTCTTATGGAACTGCATCCCATGTCACATAAAGCAAAGTATTTCTCTTAATCTACTCAAACAAAATTTGGATAACTGGATGGCTAACCATCATTTCTTCCCTGCCTTAACACCCATGACCCTTGTTCTGTCCACCTCTGGGTTATTCATACATAAAACACAAGTGCTATAAAAATACCATGGGGAATGTATGGCTAGACATTTTATGATTCTCACAGACCAATAGACAAGTAAGTACTTATAAACCTCTGTGTCTGACTACCTTGACCTTGGTTTGGACCACATCTAGCATCCTTTCCCTTCTGCTAGCATTTTGCACCAGCTAGTTGGCAACTCATATCTGAAGACATGAATTAATTTTTTTCAACTTGTTTTCCATCTGGGAATCTTGGGATCTACAGTCTACTGCTGGCAGACTCCAATTTGTCATGAATATAGTCCTCCTTGTCCTCTTGTACCCCTTCCTTTATTCTGTTCCTTCAGTATGTCATTCTCTTCCGGTGATGTACCTGGGGTTGGTGCACTTTATCTATCAAACAGTATCTCTTTTTTGCCTTAGCTGCAAAAATATGCACCCAGGTTATGGCCCCCACCTTGTTCTAATATCCTACAAAGGATGGCTGTTTCTTCACCTCATTTACCTGTTTACACAGACTGCCAATACACCATGATCCCACCTTCTCTGTTATTTCTACAGAAAGGCTATACCTATATCTATAAATACATAATACACACACACACACACACACATATATATATATATATATATATATATATATATATATATATATATATATATATATATATATATCTATATAGATTCACTTTGGATATTCGAAATTTCGAAACATCCAACCTCTGAATAACGAAGACCAGAGGAACGAAGTTTTGAAATCTTGAACAAATAAAAACATCCAAAACATGAAAACTATTAATTTCACATTTTTGAAGGGGAGCGAGCCCCCCTGCACCCCCCATGTGGGGGGGGGTGCCCTGCTACTTAAATATACCATCTCTGTGATTGCACTACACTGAAGAGAACAGTAAAGTTCCTGTTCCGCACTGTATGGTGATCTCCAATGAAAAGATTTGAGATTTCAAACCTTCAGTCCTCTGGTCATCTTTATTCAGAGGTTCGATGTTATGAAATTTCAAGTATCCAAAGTGAATCCATATATATATATATATATATATATATATATATATATATATATATATATATATCAGAAATATGCAGTTTCCTCTACAGCATATCTTTCTCTGACCATGCGTGCCGCATAGTAATACTTCCCAGCTTTGTTGTGATTCATGTTTTCATGTTTTCTGCTCTGCAATGCTCTATGCCCATTTTTTTTTCTTTCTGCCTTTGCTGTAGTGCCTACTCCTCTTTTCCACATCCATTGGCAATGTCTAATCCACTTCAATCCTCGATTATAGATATGATAATGGAGATGTGTATCTTTTTCCAAAATGTTTTGATTCCTGTCCTTTCCAGACTACAATTGTGCTTGTTGTTAATAGAAATGATTTTTCTGCCATGTCTCTTCCCATCCCACCAAAAAAAAACAACACCTTTTCCCTCATCCATCAGGTAACCCATGTGTTGATTGCAAAACACAGACAACGTTAATGCCAACACACTAACACACAAGTACTGAGAAAGAACCTTGGTGCAAGCAATCTCTTTAAACTAAAAATTATATATATATATATATATATATATATATATATATATATATACACACACACACACACACACACAGGATATAAAAAGTTTACACACTCATGTTAAAGCACCTTTTGATTTAATTACAGCATTCAGTCATCTTGGGTAGGAGTCTATCAACATGCCACATTTTGACTTGGCAATATTTGCCCCCTCTTCCTTGCAAAAGTGCTCCAAATCTGTCAGATTGTGAGGGCATCTCTTGTGCACAGCACTCTTCAGGTCACCTCACTGATTTTCTATTGGAATTAAGTCTGGGCTTTGGCTGGGCCAGTCCAAAACTTTAATTTTCTTTTGGTGAAGCCATTCTTTTGTTGATTTGGATGTATGCTTGGGGTAATTTTCGTGTTGAAAGGTGAAATTCCTCTTCATCTTCAGCTTTCTAGCAGATGCCTGAAGGTTGTGGGCCAAAAATAACTGGTATTTGGAACTGTTTATAATTACCTCCACCTTCACTAAAGCTCCAGTTTCAGCTGAAAAAAAGCACCCCCAAAGCATGATACCACCATCACCATGCTTCACCGTGAGGATGGTGTTCTTTTGGTGATGCAAAGTGTTGTTTTTGTGCCAAATGTACCTTTTGGAATTGTGGCCAAAAAGTTCAACCTTGGTCTCATCAGACCATAACACATTTTTCCCACATGCTTTTGGAAGACGATGTATGTTTTGCAAATTTTAGCAGGGTCTGGATGTTTTTCTGTGTAAGAAAAAGCTTATGTCTTGCAACCCTACCCCATAGTCCAGACATATGGAGAATATGGGAAAATGTTGTCACATGTAGTACACAACCAATACTTGCCAGAAATTCCTGCAGCTCCTTCAGTGTTGCTGTAGGTCTCTTGCCAGCCTCCCTGACCAGTTTTCATCTTGTCGTTTTATCAGTTTTGGAGGGACATCCAGTTTTTTGCAATGTCACTGTTGTCCCATATTTTCTCCACTTTTTGATGACTGTCTTCACTGTGTTCCATGGTATATCCAGTGCTGTGGAAATTCGTTTGTACCCTTCTCCTGACTAATACCTTTCAACAATAAGATCCTGTTGATGCTTTGTAAGCTCTCTGTGAACCATGGCATTTGCTGTAGCAGGTAACTGAGTAAATGTCAGGAAAATCCTACTAGGACAGCTGAACTTTATTTGGGGTTAATCAGGGTCTCTTTAATTGATGGTAGATGTGTACTCAAGAAGACTGAATGCTGTAATTAAATCAAAAGGTGCTTTAACAAAGTATTAGTTTAAGGGTGTGCACACACAACAAAACATTAGTTTAAGGGTGTGCACACTCATGTATTGTACTTTTTTATTTTTTATATTTTCCCCTAGCAGATTTGTTTGTTTTTCAATTGAATTGTACAGTTTATAGGTCACATTAAAGGTGGGAAAAGTTTAGAAATTATTTATTGTGGTCTCATTTTTTATATCACAAAAACCTTGCATTTTAACAGGGGTGTGTAACCTTTTTATATCCACTGTGTATATATATATATATATATATATATATATATATATATATATATATATATATATATATATGTATATATTTCCTGGTAAACAAATATAAATAAATAAATAAATATATATATATATATATATATATATATATATATATTTATATATATATATATATATATATCTATCTATATATATATATATGTCTGTGTGTGTGTGTGTGTGTGTGTGTGTGTGTGTGTATTTAGGTTCATGTTTTGTTGTGGCACACATTTATTGTGTGCCACTGGTTGTAGTAATTTTTGTCAGTGGTTATTGTAGTCAAATGATATTACACTCAGACTGTTGCAGTTTGACTGTAATTGAGTTTCAGGAGCTATCCTTTTTCTCCTTGGTTGAGTGACTGTAGAGTTAGTATATTTAATTTACAGTGGTGTGGGGGTGGTGAAGCCCCCTATGTAAAAACAATGGGCCGGATTCACGAAGGCTAACACGGAGTCTAAGAGTAGTGCAAGACTCCATGTAGCCTTCGCGATCCAGGAACAGCCCAAAGTCCGTGTAAGAGTCAGTCTAACACGGCTCTTACACGGAGTGGGCGTGGCTAAGCTAATCAGCCCACTTGCAGCCGAATAGCATGCAAATGAGGCTGATTAGCGATCCAGGAAGCCAAGAACAGCCCGTGTAAGAGCCGTGTTAGCTGCAGAAATGTACTCAGTTGACAACTGAGTACGTTTCTGCAAACACGGCAAAGGAGCCATGTCAGCTCCAAATAAAGGGTGCATATGTTATAGGCAGCATGCCAATGGCCAAATATGTGGCCATTGGCAATGCAACCCCATGCAAAATTATTAAAAATAATTTTTTTCTTTACGGCAATTGCCGATGTGTAAACCCAGCGCAGCCCCACGCAAACGGGCTGCGCTGCATAAAACATAAAAACGAAGGTATTAAACCTACAAATGTAGGATTTATGCAATACATGGAATGTCAATGGAGGGACCAGCATAGGAAAACCAACATGGCCACCGTGTAGTGGTTGCCAAGGGGGGAAGCCAAGTCTAAGACATGTAACTAAGCATTAGTAGGCAATCTGATGCAAATTAGGGTAAGGATACTGAATTCCACTGTCACATAGCAAATGAGCACAGTCTGAGTAGTGTAAGAGTTACAGAAGGGGGAGGAACAGAGTAGGAGATAGGTGACATCACAGGGGGGAATGGCAGAAAGGGATAAAAGCCATTGGAAGGTAGATTTACATGACAGATGTCAGAGAGGTATCAAGGAAGGAGGTGTGCCTCCAAGTAAACATGAGAAAGCCAAGAAATGGAAGGTGTACACTGTTGCCTACACCAAAGTTTCTTGCTGGACGATAATCGCACGCAGCGCGCGCCATGAAGCGCGAGTAATGCCGTGTGCGCGCGTGTAAGGCGGTGTGCGCGCGTGTAAGGCAGACTAAGCATGTGGGAGCGTGTTGGGAGATGTTTAACACTGTTTGCGCGGGCGTGCACGCGTTGAAATCCGAATAAGCAGATTCTGAACTGTGTAAGTATGTGTGCGCGCGTGTAAGCCACTGTGAGCGTGTTTCTGCTAGTTTGCACACGGCTCCACCCTGAGGAAACAGAGTGGAAAAGGGAAGCAACAGATGTACTAGGAAGTTAGCAGGGAATACTGCTGGAGCTAGCAGGTGAAAACAATTAGATGCAGGCAATTACACAGGCAGAATACTAGGCCAGCCAAGCACTTAAAACTCTGCAAACAGCAGTGCAGAATGTTTCTCCCAAGAGACACTGCAAGACAGGAGTTAAGTTATCAGAAGTGAAAACTGAAAAAGCTAAACTCAGAGCAGAAATGTTAGGGGCTGCCATAGCTGTCATAATGAGACATAGGCGACTTGCTGAGGGTGGTGACAATGCAGATGGTGCCAGACAACCCGCAGTGAGGAGACGGAGAAGAGTGTACAGGCCCAGGGTCACCTACCATGGGTTACATGAGCTGGAGATAGTAGAGCGCTATAGAGTGGACAGAGACCTCCTGCAGCAAATAGTGGAGCTGTGCAGGCCACGCCTCACACACAGAACCAACAGAGGGGAACCCATCCCAGTGGAAACCAAGGTATGTGTTGGCCTAAGAATACTAGCAACAGGTACCTTCCAGAGACCAACTGGCGATATGATGGGGATATCACAGGCATCAGCTTCCAGGGTACTGCACCAGTTCCTGGATGCCATGTCAGCACATGTCGGTGATCATGTATACTTCCCCAATGCCCGTGAGGTATTGGCCAGCAACATGCGTCTCTTCCAGCAAATAGCGGAATACCCTGAGGTACTGGGTGCCATAGACTGCACCACATACGCATCAAAGCACCAGCAGAAGAGCGGGGTAGGGCCTACATAAACCGCAAGGGTTTCCCCTCCATCAACTGCCAGGTCGTGTGTGATGCCCAGGGCATAATAATGAATGTGTGTGCTGGCTGTCCTGGGAGCTACCACGATTCCCACATCTGGCATTTGACGCAGCTGTACCAGACATTTGCCAATGGGGACATCCCACACGGACACCTAGTGGGGGATGCAGGATATGCACTGGAGCCGTGGCTGATGACACCCATCAGAAACGCACACACACCTGAACAAGAACGCCATAATGAGGCACACGCACAAACACGTAATGTAATAGAGCGTGTGTTTGGGCTGCTCAAGTCACGGTTCCGGTGTCTGGACACATCCGGAGGAGCCTTGCAGTACACACCAACTACATGTACCCAAATTGTCATGGTATGTGCTATGCTACATAATATGATCATGCGAAAACAGCTGCAGCAGGACCAGCATAGGGCTGGGCCAAACAGCCCCCCACCATCGCCAAGGCCACCACAGGCACAGCGTGACTCGGAGGAGGAACAACCTGAGCCTGCCCCAGTAGGCAGAAGGAGGCGTGCCCAGTATGCCCTGGCCTTGGCAAAGAGGCAACGCATAGCACATACATTGGCTCAGTAGGAACCTTGGGAATGATACCCCTCTCTGACTCACCATATAGTAACAGGGATGCCTAATGTGACACAACCTGCTCACAAACATGTACAGGGAAGTGTAATATGTGCATCCGACAGAGGCAGCCCTGCAGCACCACCCGAGGCATGAATGCTATGTGTCAAGTAATGTAACACCAAGTACCATATGCACACCGGAGGACCCCGTCTAACATCCTACCCTCAAGAAGCAGCATGCCACAACAGGACAACGAGATGATGAAGTGCAACAATTTCCAAAGTAATGCAGTTAGGCAAAGGGGACCCACCGTGTGCCAGTCTGGGATGACATGCTGAGCATGACATGATGCACCACCTGCCAGGACTGGCGTGCACCAATCAGTGCAGGCCGTATGGATACTGGCAAAGGCTGTTGTCATGCACAGTGTGCCCTGAATAGGAAGGCGCAGAACACAAACCTATCTCCATAGGTACCAGAATGGATAAGAATCAGATAAGGGATAAGGTCAAACAGCAAGATGCATGCAGACTAAGCCCACCCAGTATGGAGAATGTTGATAACTGTGCTGTAACAGAATACTGAGACAAGGCTCACAACAGCACCCTAACAATACCAGGTTACACCTCATACTGTGCTGTACATCCTCAACACTTGGAACAAGCTACAAAAGGAGGGTGACCAGCAAGAATTGTCAAGGATAACCACACCCCCATGTTGGTACCACCACAAAAAGCAGCATGGACTAGCCATGCTCAAGTAACAGTGGCTAAAACTGCCCCCCAGTGTATAGCCTGCTACAGAGTACTGGCCCAACACCAGGAACTGCATCGGGCCCATGCTGGAATACATGAATATATCAAGTCCTCCAAACCACATTATATTGGGCAACTGCAAATACCCAGACAGATACACTGGGAGCATTATACCAGCTGCAACAGTGTAGGAAAAAAGGTCATCGAATCCACAAACCAAAAGGCCCAGGAACAACGTAGCACACCCACAAGAGGGGCAAGCATACTGGATGTGATAATCAGCAACATGGGTACGGGATGTCAAGATGAGAAGTGTATTGCTCACTGGTAACACCAGACCATATAGTAATCACACTGGATATACAAATCCTGACCACAGTCCCTGTCTGGGAAATCACAGTGGAAAACATGTGCGAAGCATTATATGCACACCACCAAACTGATGTTGAATCCATGAAAGGTCCCGTGCAACCCCACCCCCACGAATGCACAATATCTATCCCAGCAGACTGCTGGCACCCTGACATAGCAGATGCTGAGGTAACAGACAACATCTCCAAAGCAAAACACACAGCAGCAATGGTATGAGATGGTGACCTGTGCTTAGTGCAACATGGAGTCTAAGATGAATGGAATGCCAAACCACACTACTGCTCAATGTCAGCCGTACCACAGAATATGTACCCAAAGAGCAGTGTACAACAACAGTGGTCCTCCTCAACAAAGGTGTTGCCTGAATGGATACTGAACAGTACTACCCCAGAATCCTGAGAAGCCCAGATTGCACAGCTATGGAAAGGGGCAGCATGTACCACAGACATATGGATGTTGGGGACCTACTGATACCGGACCCAACCCAGTGTGGCCTCCTCAAGTGCAGATCCTGCCCCTAACCATGTTGGACTCAATTGAAATAGTCATTAAGGTCATTGATGAGGGCAATGTGCTCCACACAGTGTATCTGGACCCTGCAAAGGCTTCTATACAATACCCTACATGTTCAGTATAGATAGGCTCACCAGCGTAAATATAAACCCACATGTCAGTAGAGGGGTTGCAAACCAGACCAAGGACAGAACAGACATGGTCAGACATGCTTCAGCCATGTCAGACTACAAACCAGATATAACTGGCATCCCACAAGGCTTGGACCTGGTATCCCCCTCGTCTGGTATATATGTCCCATAGGTACAGGCAAACATGGAAGGACTGTGTCCTAACATGTTTGCAGAGGACTACAAACCGCTCACCACATATGATCCACCAGCTGACACATGCATCCCACAAAAGGGCCACATAGAAACAGACAACTGGTGCCATAGCTATGTCAGCAAGCTAAGTGCAGAAACGTGTATAGTCAACCCCCGGGGATATACAGTAAGTGCCCACCAATCACCACATAGGTGTTAACCCATTATGTAGTTAACATGTAATGAGAGACCTGTGGACACAGGGTGATAGATATCCTGCATTGGACAAACATGTGCTGTAGTGTTTACAGACACATACCATATACCCACCTAATCATGAAGGCTGTCAGATCTACATAAGGGGTGGTCATTGTGGCTCTACAGTCCTCCTGCATCAGTGGTACAATCGACTACAATAGCCCCTGTGGGATGTACCTCAGCAGACACCTCCATCAACTGTAAAGTCCCCAACAGTACCTCATCAGGAGTATCAATCAGCCTACACAGATCCCATGTGTTGCCTGTGTTGCTGGCATCAATAAAAATGCTGCACATAGTACAATCTGAATGGCAGTGAGCTATGCACATGACAGACCTGAACCCCAGCACTGACTTACATAGGACAAGCAGTACTGTGTGAGCCATAACACAGAAGCCACACCCACCCATGAGTGAACCCTCAGCACAGGCTACCCATAGAGTCACTTATCACCCTTCCTCAATAGGAATCCTGATGGGTGGACGGGAGATGGTATGTTTATCCTGGGTATCACTGTCATGTCACAGGTAGACAGAGGCACAGTATACTAACCATGACATATGTCATGGCAAACACCCCTTACAATGTGTGTTGCAGGACAAACACACTCTCCAACTTGCATGAGCCATGGACTAGGGCACATCGCTAGTGTTTGCAATTGTACACCTATGTTGTGGAATACACTAACAATGTTGGACAAGCCTGGTGTAGGTAGTACATATCTGAACAGAATGCAACATGGTCAGATGTACACAACTGGCCCCAACCAGGCTGATGTGCCCACTATCGAAATGTAAAGCAGTGATAGCAGTAAAGCCCAGGTTACTGTCCACCACAGTCAAAGTACTGCCAGTACACTATACAGTACTACAGTGTTAGGTCAGTGTGAAAGGATGTTGACAACTGTATGCAAAGTATCCCATGCAAACACCGCAGGCACAGTATAACCCTGTTGTGTACACACACAAAGCAGTTGTACAGTAACTACACAACATGACACACAACCCACAACCATGAACGGGTGATAGTTTGTGGAGTTCACACACATCCACAAATGTGGTGGGCTGCAGAGTCCAACATATGGAATGCTCACACTGGGCATGCTCACACACTTTGACAACATGCCATGGGAAGGCTGAACTGGGCATGCTCACACACTTAGATTGTGAAGATCACACACATCCACAAATGTGGTGGTCTGCAGAGTCCAACATATGGAATAATCACACTGGGCATGCTCACACACTTTGACAACATGCCATGGGAAGGCTGAACTGGGCATGCTCACACACTTAGATTGTGAAGATCACACACATCCACAAATGTGGTGGTCTGCAGAGTCCAACATATGGAATTATCACACTGGGCATTCTCACACACTTTGACAACATGCCATGGGAAGGCTGAACTGGGCATGCTCACACACTTAGTCCAAACCGTGGTTTAGCAGTGGGACACACATATCTGGTAATGTTCCGTGTTATGCCAGGAACCAACCACATTACAGCAGTCTGCCCAGTGCACACAGTTAAATGACTACAGAGACATACGTGATATAGTGGATCCCTCCCATATGCAAACAGATTCCACAGATGCAGAGGTTGTTCATACCAACAGGGAATGCTATGGCAATAAAGATATGCAAACGGTCTATCAGCAACAAATAATGTGCATTTGACAATTAAACATAATGGTGTAGAGGTCACCACTAGGCTGTCTGCCCTAGGGAATGACAGCTCAGCCATAGTGTGCTCGGTGTTTGCCTCCCCACAGGATGCACATTCCCCTTTCCAAAGACAGATGATGTCAGCACCCTATAAGTACAACAGGAGAAATGAAATTTCCCAGTAATCCGAATAGCACGCTCTGCTAATGCGTCCTCCACAAGTGTTATTACATAGTTAGGTAGGGGTTCAAATCCTGCAAGTGCTCAGTGTGTGTGTGTGTGTGTGTGTGTCTGTGTGTGAGGTTGGTATGTGTGTAAGTCTGTTTGAGGGAAATGTCCCTTTTGGCAAATAGGAAAAAGACACTACAGGATGCACATTCCCTTTCTAAACACCGATGATGTCAGCACCCTATAAGTACAGCAGGAGAAAGGAAACCTCTCAGTAATGCGTATAGCGCGCTCTGCTAATGCGTCTGTCTCAAGTGTCATAACATAGTTAGGTAGGGGTTTGAATCCTGTGAATGCCAAGTGTGTGTGTCTGTCTGAGAGGGGTTAGTGTGTGAGGGAAATGTCCCTTTTGGAAACTAGGTGAACAGACTACAGGATGCCCATCCCCTTTTCTAAACACTGATGATGTCAGCACCCTATAAGTACAGCAGGAGAAAAGAAAACCCCCAGTAATGCGAATAGCGCTCTGCTAATGCGTCTGTCTCAAGTGTCATAACATAGTTAGGTAGGGGTTTGAATCCTGCGAATGGCAAGTGTGTGTGTTTGTCTGAGGGGGGTTAGTGTGTGAGTGAAATGTCCCTTTTGGCAACTAGGTGAACAGACTACAGGATGCCCATCCCCTTTTCTAAACACTGATGATGTCAGCACCCTATAAGTACAGCAGGAGAAAAGAAAACCCCCAGTAATGCGAATAGCGCGCTCTGCTAATGCGTCTGTCTCAAGTGTCATAACATAGTTAAGTAGGGGTTTAAATCCAGTGTATGGCAAGTGTGTGTGTTTGTCTGAGAGGGGTTAGTGTGTGAGGGAAATGTCCCTTTTGGAAACTAGGTGAACAGACTACAGGATGCCCATCCCCTTTTCTAAACACTGATGATGTCAGCACCCTATAAGTACAGCAGGAGAAAAAAAACCTCCCAGTAATGCGAATAGCGCGCTCTGCTAATGCGTCTGTCTCAAGTGTCATAACATAGTTAGGTAGGGGTTTGAATCCTGTGAATGCCAAATGTGTGTGTCTGTCTGAGAGGGGTTAGTGTGTGAGGGAAATGTCCCTTTTGGAAACTAGGTGAACAGACTACAGGATGCCCATCCCCTTTTCTAAACACTGATGATGTCAGCACCCTATAAGTATAGCAGGAGAAGAAAAACCCCCCAGTAATGCAAATAGCGTGCTCTGCTAATGCGCCTGTCTCACGTGTCATAACAGCCAGATAGGGGTTTGAATCCTGCAATTGGCAAGTGTGTGTTTTCGGCTGAGGGGGGTTAGTGTGTGTGAGGACAATGTCCCTTTTGGCAACTAGGTGAACAGACGACAGGATGCATATACCCCTTCTACACACTGTTCAGCAGACGGGCATGGCTCTGGCACAAGTTGTCTGTTGCTATGATGCCCAATTGGAAGATGCTTGTGTGAGCTGGGGAGTCGATTATGGTGTCCAGTTTGCAGTTATCTGCATATTTGGACAGCCACAGTTCATCCGTGTTGGCCCGTACCCCCAATAAACATGTACCAAACAAGAGGGTCCCAGGACTGAGCCTTCTGGGACACAACCTGTAACCGTTATGGGGTCTGGCATGGCTCCAGCAATGCTAACCATGTGGGTCTGTTCTTGAGCCACTGTGCAATCCATCTAGTGACATAGGGGCTTATATTTAAGCTGTTGAGCTTCCCTAGAATGCCCAAGCAGGGTATTGTTGCGAAGGCGTTTGCATGGTCCAGGTAGGCTGTGTGAACCACCTTCCCCTCGGCAATGGCCTTGGTGACTGTAGCAAAGGAATCAACCGGGTTACACCCGGTAGTGCTGGTGTGCTCTCAGTAGCCCTGAACCAGGCATCAGTTACTGCACAGATATCGATGTTTCCCATGCCAAGGAGTGTTTTGGGTGCATGCATCTGGAGGTGTAGTCATCTGGCGTTGGGTAGCATTGCTCCTAGTGTCCTATCCCTTGTGATACCTATGAAGGTGGGTTTGTCATGTGAGCCCTGCGTAACATAGGCACTATGGGGGTAGCAAGAGGCTTGGCCAACATCTGATAGGCCAGGGGTGACAGGTGCAGGCTGTCCCTAGCAAAGCAGGTAGTTCAACAGGAGATGAATGTGTGAAGGTGTAGTGCCTGTGACTACTTAGCAGTAGCATATACGACTGCTCATGTGGACACATGCCAGGCAGGTCATATGCACTGTGTCACAGGCAATGTACATGTGAACAGGTCAAACATTGGCAACCTGTCAAGTGGGACATGGCCATACAAATAGTAGGCTATGCAGATGGCACTAGGAGTCCACAGAAGCTGTATAACCATGCATTGCAGGTGTGTTCGGTATTCCAGGGTAATTGCAAGCAAACATGCATGCAAACAAAGATACAGTGAACAGGGCTCCATGTAGTCCATTGTACAACAAACAAGCTGTACCAGTTCCATAAGGTAACACTGCAAATATGCATGCGCTATGCACATGTACATGGAGATACACTGGTCAGATGGCGAGGGTCCAGTCTCAGTGCACACAAGTGTATGGAACATGCATGTATTGTCCGGATGTACAATAACTGGATAGAAACCCATGTGCCCATACCTGCAGTACTACACATATCAAATAACAGACACCGAGCCTTCTCCCAGTGGTGCCATACTTAGAAGGATGTATGCTCCCTGGCCTGCCACCACAGTATCCCTGACATATATGGGGACCCTCCCTCCTGTGACAGTTAGTGATGTGTGTTGGTGCTGTGTAGCATGTTATGAGATGTGTGCATGCAGTGCTACTGTGCTCCTGTGTGTCCTGTACCAGTTGTGTAGTCCTGCACACATTACAACATCCTCACACATCTGCATTGCAGAGTCTAGTGTGGGCAACATGCCACTTGCAATTTACATGTCCACCATTGTGTATTACTACATGCATTACCCATCCCCTGTGCTACCTATGTATGTAGCCTGCTGTTGACATCATTACCACCAGTATGCCAACATGTGCAGATGCTACACTATGGTACTTACCATGGGTGTAGACAACAGGACATGACAATCACACAAATACTGCATCAGGCATGCTGTGATATACCCACAATTAATTCAGCACACAGTACTGTTAACGACATGATACTATTACTACACATCTATGTGGTCACCCTGTGCATCAGCAACATGTTAACCTGTACCTGCACAGTTGTTACAGAATGCAGGAGGTGGCACAGTTTCATCACATGCACAGGGTGTGAACCTGGTATGCCTGGGTCAGCCACCCATACCACCAATTGACATGTATGTGTATGTGTGTTGGTGAGGGACAGCAGTAGAAGGTGGGGCAATGTTGATGCAGTGTGTGCGTGTATGCGGTAGCCCTAGGTGTTGTCAATTTGCATGTGTGTATGGATGCACACAGTGCCACCTCATGGCTGCCATATACTGGTGTTTGTGGACAGCCACGGACTGTACCTGCCAGGTCATACAGATCAGTGTCTCTGGCCACGGACATGGTACCTGTGCCTTGCAGGGGTGCTACGGACCGTATCCGGTACCAACCCAGACTGGGTACTGTCATCGGAAGCAGGTGTACGTTGACTGGTCACAGAGCCCTGACGGGCCTGGCCAGAGCCACGCGCACGTGGCCTCCTGGGGCGGTCTGATGACAGCACAGACCCAGCATTGCTGGGGCTGCTGCTGGCACTACGGGTGCGGCCGCAGCCCTGTTGTCGTCCGCGCCGACTGCCAGCTGCTGCCGTTGCTGGCATACGGCCACGTCGACGACGCAACCGCCCACCATCGCCCTGGCTCATGGGCATGTAGTTGTGGAGCTGGTGTAATATGTCCCCACAACGTCTGTCTACGACATTGGTGAAATCACGGATGGCGGCCGCAATGTCACGCATACCGTCGGTCATGGCTGTGCGACATGCTGCCAGCTCCCTCAGACCCTGTCTGGTGTACCGTTCCATACGTGACTGTGCCTGCATGACAGTCCGAAACATAGCCGAGGTTGTAAGACCTCTGTGGGCACGTCTGCCAGGGGCAGTACGCCCATGGATGCTCCCACGAGAACCCCTGGACATCTGTCTGTGTGGTACCATCTCTGGGCCATGCCCATGGCTGCTGTGTGGGGATGCATGTGCCGCAGATACCACATTACCCTGGTCAATGCCCACTGTATGCTGTCCATCACCTAGGGACAGTGGTGACAAGGGGTGTATTGGCAGGATAACTGTGCACATGGATGGGGTCGACAGCTGTGTACTGTCAATTGGCTGACCAATAGCGGACCCTGGCATACCGTCCTGTGCCATTACACCAATGTCATCAGTAGCAGTACCCACGGCACCTGACTCAGGTTCCCTGCTAGATAACACCAGAGCAGCAACAGAACCTGTGGGAAGGAAACAAGAAACACAGTTTACATCGTCTACACACTACCAGCGGTGCACACATGCACACATGCACAGGTGCACACATGCACACATGCACACATGCACACATGCACAGGTGCACACATGCACACATGCACAGGTGCACACATGCACACATGCACACATGCACAGGTGCACAGGTGCACACATGCACACATGCACACATGCACACATGCACACATGCACAGGTGAACAGGTGCACACATGCACACATGCACACATGCACACATGCACAGGTGCACACATGCACACATGCACACATGCACACATGCACAGGTGCACACATGCACACATGCACACATGCACACATGCACACATGCACACAGTTACACTCAAATGAACAGTACTCTGTATGCGTGATATCAACACACAGACAGAGACACACCTACATGCACACCAGGGGCACCACTAAGTGTGCCAAAAGGTACTATTACTATCAACATCTTTACAGGTAATGTAAATAGACACTCACCAGCATGGATAGGCTGCATTGCAGTGATACCGGAGGGTCCTGCAGACATGACGAAACTAATGTTAGTGGGCACAACTGTGCCAATGTTACTGGGTATGATACAGGGCAGGAGTACAACAGTCGCCTGTCAAAGATCTGCAGCTAGTACTGCAGATATCACGCTTGCACATTATATACTATGGTGGCAGCTACGTACAAAGGACACACCACACACATGCATTAACTACCAGTGTACTCAACAGTCAACTACACATAAGACATATTACCTGCACGTTCACTGTCCTGTCCTGCTGCTGTGCGGCTCCAGCCTCCATCATGACACATGTCTGCTGCTGTTGCTGTTGCGGGTGGACTGGAGCCACTACACTCAGGAGCAGTCCCTCCAGTCTGGTGAGTGGGGGATGTGTAGCCACCCCACCACCTGTGGCGACCTGTTGCCTGTGGATATCTGATGCACGCTGACGGACATGTCTAATCAAATCACTGCAGTGATGACGTACCTGCTCATATGTCCTATTATGCATGCCTATATCATTTACCCGACGGACAAGGTCCTGCCACAGTGCAGCCCTCACCTGCTGATTCTGGCTGGTGGGAAAAGAGTGTTGCATAGTCCGCACCAGGCTCTGGTGTATCTCCTCATCCTCGGCCACGGAGTATGTAGGATGTCTGGGGTGGGCCATGTACCTGTGAAAAAAGATAAGATGGTATCAGCAATCTATGTTGGCAAACCTTGGCACACGTACTACACATGCTACTTGACTGTTATGATACCACATATCCCACATATGTAGCATCTGTCTGTCTATTGGTGGATACACATGTAGATGGTCAGGTATCAGTGCTCGGCCAGCAACTGTTGTACAGTACCTGCCAGGCTACGTACGACATACTACCGAACACCAGCAGTCAGAACACCAATTCAGGTGAGGTGCACCTCCTCACTCTGGGGGTTTGTGTCTAGGTACTGTATGGCGTACATCGGCGACTACTGTGGGCTGACCACACCCTGCTTGCCCTGGATATACATATCCCACCTCCACCACCAGCACAGATGGCTACAGTGCACAACATTACAGATACAGACGTTACACTTTGTAACAGTGATATGGTTTACTTACAGCCCACTAGGCCAGTGGCAGAGACGACCCACAATGCTGACCCCTACACAATTGCTTTCTACAGACATCTCCAAGACCTCATGGCTCATGCATTCCCATATATGGCCAGGACACTGTCCACAAAGGGACAGCATCCTGTCCGGTGAACCCCAGCCATATACTGATTGTATTACAGTTGATGTAAGCTACTGCAAGACAAAGCATCAGTCTCTGAAGGGAGGGTATGTCTGAGCAGCACTGGTAAGGATCTATTTCCCATCACACTGACTACATGGGCAATGTTGAGTGGGACGTCAAGCGTGATACTGCAGATGACCAGGAGGCCTACCTGACCTATGTTAGCGACCTGGTCAGGAGCCATCCTCTATGCCCATGGGTAGTACACTACACATATCTCACCAACACCACAGCTAGACAACATTGTGGCGGACAGGGTCAGTGCAGGTGTCACCCCGCCCTCCCCCTGTATCAAGGCATGGTTATCCCTGCTGACCCTAACCTCAAGGTCATCAAAGATGTCCAGGTGGGAGACACCCGCAGGTCAGCAGACTACACGACATGGACGGGGCCTGCTGGTATCCCCAATTGCATGCTACATAACCTCTGACAGGCGCTAAACACACATATAGAGGTGCTATGTTACACTACCTTGACTACAGGGTATGTACCTGTACACTGGCGCACAGCACCAGTGGTTACACTCCATGCAGGAGGCACCTCACCATACCAATACAAAACAACACATTACATGACATTGTAATACAATACTATACAATATGCTAATGCCCCCGTGTCTACAGCAGCATACTGTTCTGCTAACCTGACCATTGTGACACATGTGGTGTGATGGTACCTGCTGCCGTCACACAGTTACACAGGGTGACACATATGGCATATTACCTATCTGAGTAACATGCAGCAGGGGTATGTGTGACATGTACACCTGGGGAGTCTCGCATCTTAACACTGTGTGGTTTGTTGCAGGGTGTGTCCTGTCTGTGGGTTTGAACCCGTCTACACATGTGCACACTATTGCAGTGGCACAGACGACACACAGCAGACAGGTAGGTTGTGGATGGTGGGCGGTGGTACAATGCCTGTTGGACATCTGTCATGGGTGTGACCTCCATATGTGCATCTGGGGGTGGTAACCTGTACGTGGGCAGCATATGTGTACTCTGTAGTGTTGACAGTCACTGTGCAATGGTACTGTGTTTGGGTGCATTGTCACCGTGTTGTACATGTCACTGTGTCCTTCTCCATATCTGTTGCTGTCGTGTGAGGCCCATACCATGGCATCCATTACGTACTGTGGGGGGTACAATGACCTACATGTCCATGCCTGACTGGCCATGTGTGCGGACACATACCATGTGCAGCTATTCCAGGGATAGTGTGCCACTGTGACTATCATTGGGGCCACTATTGTACACATGTCTGACCCTGACCACCCCTGACACATGCAGTGGTGGGCAGACACTCATTTATATGGTGGTTACCTGTGTAGGTGATCTGGACTGTGGTATGATACTCCGGATGTGACACTGGTGTTCACTCTGTGCCTTTGTCACCAGGCACCTGTTGCAATACATCTGTACACATGTGCCTCACTCCAGCTCTGTATACATCTCTCTCACTCTCTATACATATATATATGTGTTAAGATATGTCTATATGTCTATTTATATATATATGTACATATGTCTGTATACATTTGCACATATATATATATTGATGTACATATTCTGCTGTAGATGTGGGGGGGCGCAGAGGGGGTGTGGGCGACAGGGGGGGGCAGGCTGTGTTGCAGGTCATCATATACAATCATACCTGCAGGTAGTCAGATCAGTCTGTCTATGTATATGTATCTACATATATCTATCCCTGCATGTGTGCATTACATAGATATGTCGCTACAGTATTCTATCAGCATCTGTCTATGTAGTCCTACATCTCTCTCTCTCTATGTATGTATACATATATGTATATCAGATGTATATATATATACATATAAGATATATACACATACATATGTTGACATAACTACATAGCCATATGTTGGACAGGTATGTCAGCATATATGTCTACCTTACTGTATACACACACTAACATACTGCTAAACATACATAGCTGTGTAATCTAATTCGTACATGGCAGTACAACCTACGATCAAACGACATATATATGTGCACATAGATGCTCACACATAGAACTGTATGTACAGCCTTCACTGATAGGTGCTGTATATCTCCTGCCCATTACACATCTTCATATACATATGGATACAGCCCAATGACACATATGGAGGGTTCACAGTATGTACACCTTGATAGTATTACTTTACAGTACCTGTGTTTGTCACAGCTGCATCTGCTACTGTCTGGCTCTCTGTCCTGCTGCTCCACTTCACAGTTGCAGCTTACAGGTAGCTCTTGCTGGGTATTCCTGTCTTTCTGCTTAGTTGCAGTCTGGTTCTGGGTGTGGTTCTCCCTCTCTCTCTCTCTCTCTCTGTCTCTCTGTCTCTCTTTCTCTCTCCGGGTGCAATGTAAGTATTGCATGCGTGGATATGGAATACAGCATACTTTTGTAGGTATCTGCATATGCCCATGTGATGGCCTCTGCACCAATTGTTAGCCAGCATTTGCTAATTGCATGCAGCCTGTTGTGTGCTGATTGCAGTTCTCACTGTGATTTCAGAACTGTGCTATAAAAGGGTGTGTGAAATAGGCGTAGCCCTTTCAGATGTTAATGGCAGGGACCATGCTGTTATGCTGTGGACAACATTCTGTGAGTGTAAAGGTTGGTATCTCTAATTTTACTCGGTGGGTTGTGGGTTAACATTCCTCCATTCCTTTCTCCAGTTTCCTGTACTGACTGTGTATGTACACTAACAACTACTACTATTGTTGATGTGTGTGTGTGTGTGTGTGTGCTTTCCTTTCACCTTTGCTTGCACTCTGTTGCTACGTCTTCAATAGTTGCCCTTTACTGTCAGTACTGGTGTGCCTGCTAGGTGTCTTGACTGTAGTGTGCTGCTGTAGCTTTCCTATTTCCCATGTACATTCACACCCTGGAATGCTTGCTATATCTGCTAGGGTGTTACTGCATGCAGTGTGGTCTGGCCATGGTGTGGGCCTTGACATCTATTAGCATATGTGGGTATGCTGCTGAGCAGGCCCCAGAGGCTTCCAGGTTCATCAGTTATGTGCCTCATGGAATGGTACATATCAGTGGGGTGCACCCATTAATATGTCTGGTATGCTGCAGTTGTGACTGTGGGTTAGCATGAGCATAGGTATTACCACACTTTTTCTGCCATGCGAGTGGTGAATACTTTCCGGACTCCATAGTTACCATTGCATGTGTTACACCTTTCTGCCTACTGTTTGTACATTTCACATGGGGTCTGTGGGGCATCCCTGTAAGACATTCACTGTTGCTATGTCTAGGTTCTTAACTATTCAACTATGGTGGTGTTGGACCCGTCATGTGTACAGATATTTGCAGGCTGTCCACATTTCCGCCTCATAATTTGGTCATTATCTCATGCACACCTTTATCTGGCAAGTCAGTCTGGGCTCAGGTCAGAATATGGTGACAAACATTCAAGTTCCAGACTGCATACCCTTCCAGACATCCCACAAGGTGTAGACCCTGTTACTTTCCAAACTGTCTGCATTTGTTGTAACTTTATACGTAATGTGTCCCTGGTTTTGGGCCTTTGCTCCACATATGTTATTACTTGGTCCGGATGTGTTCTTGTAAGGGGTTGTGGGGTATGGGCAGTGCTTATCCTGCTGTGAGTATGTGTGTGTCTTGCAAGGTGCTATGGTGACATTATTACCTACTAGCTTCCAACTAGCATGGCTGTTTCTGTTCACACACTACTATTATGGAAATCCACCCGTTTTGTTTGTGATTCTAAATGTCATGCTTTCTGTACTACACATCAATATTCCCTTTACATTCATTCCTACTGTTAGATGCTATATTTACTTTAGCACAGTGTTTCTATATAAGAGTCATGGCTTAGTGGTAAGTCATGCAGACTATAGTTGCCAAGGTCCTGGGTTCGGGACTCACAGTGGGATTTTATTTTTGTTTTGACCTGAGTACGGGACCTGTCAATCAAAGTGACTAAGGCACTTTTAAGCAGTTGTAACCGGGTTAGCGCTGGTTTGCACGGAGCTCACGCATGCGCACTGGCGGTTAGCTCCGCGCACACAAGCGCACACCCGCTTACAACCGCTTAACCGTGCTTACTCTTCGACACCAGCTATTTTCTTTGAAAGAAAAGAAAACGGGGAGACAGGAAAGTGGTGAAAAAGGGGTCACAAAGAGGGTAAGACAGTAGGGGAACAAGCTTGGGATGTGCAGGAGGGATGTAGGTAAGGCCCATAGCTGCCCATTTCTTCAGCAGCAACAGCTGTGCATATGTATGTAATTTGGTGTGACATTTGAAACCTTCCACCCCTGAGAGAGGTGTCAGGACAACAATAATACCTGTTGTACAGCCAATTGGAATTGATGGGTTCCATGTCCAGTAGACATGTGTGCGGAATGGGCAGCTATGTATGGGGCGTAATTTTTTTGTGGGTACAGAGTGCCCTTTTTTTCTTTTTATTTCAGGTGAGAGTGGTATGTCAGGTGAAGGTAGTAGGTACAGCTGGGGAGGTAGGTTGGGTAGGTTAACAGACAAGACAAACAAGACGCATACAGGGGCGGTGTATGACACGTGTGGGGGGGTTACACAATTGACGGGGACGGAGGTTGGGATGTCCAGAGCCCATGAGCCCACAGATGGCAACAGTGGAACTGATATCCCCACCCATAGGCAGTTGCCACTGTTCCTTCACTGCCCAGGACGGGGCTGTGCTGGGGGCTGTGTAGGCAGGGCAACGGGCAAGCCCGTTAGTTGCGCCACCCGTGCCTCGAGCTGGCATAGGGGCTCAAGGACAGAGTCCCGAATCTCCCTTCGCACCACAGTCCGGATGCTACGGAGGGTGAGTGGTGGATCTCCTCCGGCCACACTTGCAGAGGGGGGGGCGAGCCCCGTCCCCTGCAGCGCTTCCACCCGCAGGTGGCACAGGGCCACCGGAGGAGGGTCCGGACTGGGCACTAGTGCCAGGTGCACTCGCCAGCTGAGGTGGGAGAGGTGGGTCCGCCGGAACCCGCCTTCCCTGTCGTTCTATGTTTTGCATTATGTCATGACAGTTTGGGTTAGTGACATATAAATACCATTCACAGTTAGTTGTAACAGCATGCATTAGTATTCCCATTAACCACACACCCAGTTATTCACACCATTGAACAGCGTGCATGGCACATGCATAATTTCAACAGTAATACGCAGTCCAACAACATGCAGGGTTGATTGATGGTAACAGGCCATCAGGTGTGGATGTATGAACGGGGCGGATGCATCAACAGACATGCAAATATATATGACCCAACAGGACAGATGTCCAGGGGTGGTAATTGTGATTGCACATACCATTTTCCCGTGGAATGGGTTATAGATGGTTAGAGGGTGGGGTAAATCAGACATATTATTAACACCTTCATATACAACCACATATGCTGTACATTTCTAATAGCTACAGTTATATACACACTACTGTTCTAACTACAGTGTCCTATATGTTAACTACTTAACCTTGCAGATGGGACTGTTACTGCAACATAACTCTACATTTTATTGCTGTTCATACACAATTCATATCGCAGTTTGTGCAGATACATCTTCCTGTTAACTGTGCTTTATATAACTATAGACAGGTGTGGATGTTTGGTATATCAGACAGTCATCCTATCTGCATATTTCAGACTGGGAGCAACATATCCAGCATTTGGTGTACACATTCCACATGCAGCAACACTTTGGACAGATGTTTCTGTTTGGTTCTGGGTCTCACATGCATTTAATTATGTCCTGACTGCAGTATAGTTTATTCAGGGGTTATTACTACTGTAGTGCTGGATTCCTGACACTTTCTCACACTCTCTCACTTGCTTTCATGTTACTATTCAGACTGGTACTTCTAGGCTTTATTGACATGTTTTAACAGAAATTAATACAGTTCTTTCCAGCACTCTCACTTCTGTCATGTTTCAGTATTTCCACAGGAATATATTCACACATGTGAATACATCCTCATCTGCAGCTATACTTTACCTGCTGCTGCAGGTTGTGTACTATTTTCTTACAGGCAGGGCTGTTTTAATTCAAAATATGTGTTGGACAGTCTCATGATTTGTTTCAGCTTACAGGCTGGGAACTGTTGTAATCAGGCAATACTTGCATACACTTTCACACTCTGTGACTTGCAGATTTAATTCCTTCCTGGCTACACTGCACTCTTATGCTAACTGTCAAACATTTATATATCTTTACAGTTACTAGTAGTGGATTACTCACCTGCCTGGTGGCGCAACCGCACCAGCCTATCTGCATAGGCTCTGCGGTTCGCAGAACGGACGCCTGCAGCTGTAATATAAATGAAGTAATATTGGAATACACATCTCCATGATTTCAGGTAGTTTAACTTTCTACAAACATACTTAATTTATACTTACTCAGTGGTGGGGCGTTGGGTGATTGCCGGGCCTCCTGGATCCAACGGTTCAGTTGGTCCTGCTTACGTCTCTTCAGGTCCGCATGGTGGTGACGGACCTGCTCACCTGTCCTAGGAATTCCTGTGGCACTGGTGAGTTCATGGGCCAACTGGTCCCACGCCTCAGCCTTGTACGCTCCCCAAAGGACCTGGCCCTGCATGAGTTGGGCCTCATGGTTGTGGACTAGGAGCCAGGCCATGTACCTGGACTCCTCAACACCCCACCTCTGCGCTCGGAAGCGACTACCCTCACCTACACCTGACATTCTAACTGCAGGTCTGTTCTACAATCGTTTATGCTGTGTATTCCTGCCTATGGGGCTTATATAGTCCGTTTTTCCCGCACATATCTGTGATTGGCCGATTTGGAATTGTATCAACTTCAGTAAACCTGCATTGTCATGCTGTAGTTTGTATTCATTCCTATATATGAGCTGATATTGCATTTCCAGGTACTGCTGTCATGGCTTAGTGGTTCTGTACCTTGACTATGGTGTATAGTATCCTGGGTTCAAACCTGGCCACTGCTTTTTATTTTTCATGACTGTCTAGACATGTTGAGGGGTGTGTCTGTGTAAAGGCATTTTGGAAACGGCTTGCTCATCGTTGCCCGTCGGTTAGCTCGTTTGCGCGGTGCGCAGCTCCGCGCATACGGGGTACGCCGGTTTAACACTCATTTGGCTATTGGCACGCATATGCCGCTTAGCGCAATTAGGGGCACATATAGTTGGCGTGGTAAACCACTGCTCGGCTACAGGCACTCATTTTGCACCAGTTGAACCTATGCTTATCTACGGGCACATAACCTCACTCTGTTGAACTGTAGCTCAGCTATGGGCATATCTGGCAGTTTATATTCATTTCTTAGCTCACATTTATTCAATATACATAGGCTATTACATTGCATTTTACATATATTCTGGTTTTATGTGTACATATATCTGTCAGGGACTTGTTTCCTGCTTATTTTGTGAAAAAAAGAAATTTGTGTTGTGGGGGCTCGAACCATGAATGCCTGCTCTGCAGCCGGCATCTCTACCGCTTCGCTATTGCTTCCTGGATTATTTTGCATATGTAGTTCTTATATGCTTTCCCACTAACTGCTAACTGTAGCTGCGCTACGGGCACGCCCGCGCAAACGAGGGCACTCACGGTTAAACATCTTTACAATTTAAAAAAAATATGACATGTACATTTATATTTCTTTTATGTTTAATAGTCTGTAGGGGCATGTGTTGTGTTGTGTTTATTCACATTTCCGTGGACTCTGTTGTGGGTGTGTACTTTGGGCACTTTTAGACTTCTGGGGGCGTGTCCGCTTGCAGGGCTCAGCCTACGGACACGCCCCCTACTGTCTTACACGGCCGTGTTCGACTTAGGTGTGATTCAGCATGCTCTCATGAATATGCAGAGCATGCTGACATCACTCTGTTTAACTGCAGCCTCCGTGTAAGAGTTATAACTCTTACACGGAGGCTTCTGAATCCTGGGGAATGTGTTTTTTTAAGTAATTGCAAATTTAAGTCATATTTGTATATGGGTGATTGCTATAGTTCAGTATTTTTCCAATAGTTGTGATCGCTGATGAACCTTTTTGACTTATTTGCAGTTGATGAAAATTCATTGGTGATCAAAAGAAATATGCTCATATATGTATATACACACATATCTATATTTGTATCTATATCTAGCTATGTATATATATATAAAATCATAGGAAGTTACTTGGCTATTGGCACTGAGGGCCTTATAAGCCTAGCCAAGAATTTAGCCCATGTTTATACAACTGAGCACCCAAAGCCCCTCTCCAGCAGGGACACAAAATACTGCTTTTTAATTTAAAGGACATTTTACATTGCATTCAACAAATGACGTGTACCAGGGACACAAACCCAGGACGTCTGCAGCTTTAGACCATCATTCTACCCAAGAAGTTACTTGGATTTCTTTGCAATGATCTGCACTTGAGTGGCTGTTTCAGTTACAACCTTTAGCAATGCAATGTCAACAAAACACCCTAACTGCCAAAAGTGTACACTACGTACTGTCTGTTTGCTATGCTTATGTTGATTTTGGTTTCAGTGAGATGTATTTTTTTCCAGTGTTTGTATCTACAGCTGCATATCACTTGTATCCTTTTCAGTGGAATAATCTTCACTTGTTCCCACACACAGAAAGAAGACTGCCTTGTTTCCTTTGACCTAAAATGTGGCCTGCTGGAGGTTGATAAAACTTATTTGTTTTTTTACAGGAAGTAAAAGTTTTCTCCAGGAAATAAGAGAAAGAAATGAATAACATCATATATAGTATTGTTATTAATGCACAGTGTTAAGCATATATATGACTATTGTCTTTTATTCATTTATTTATTAAACTGTAAAATGAGCTGGCTGTTTCTGGACAGAGGTCATTTTTACAGGGGGGCACCGGCAGAAAATCTCTACTAAAATCTATATTTTGCAGGCTATAATTAATTCACTGCACATAATAATGCAAATGTACATAACAGTCCATTATCTGTCTGAAGACATTCAGTAGTAAAAGAGTCCATTAGCAGTAAATAAACCAGTGTATCACTTACTGCAGATAAAATGCTTGTTGTTTATTTTAATATATTTATTAACTGCGTAAAATGTGAAAAGCACAACAAACCCAAAAAAATAATAAACTCAAAAAATAAACAAAAGAACCAAAGGCAGTCTGGAAAATGAAGGAGCGAACACAAATCCTTAACGCTTTCATCCAAATTTATTATTTTATTTATTTATTTTACATTTGTTGACTGGGCTAGTCTAGCTGGATATATGTCCATTTTCAGTAGAGGCCCGGGGAGAAAAGCTCCTAGTATTAATACATAGTTTAATAAAAAGTAATCATAAAAGTAATTACAGCTAAAATAGTAAGAAGGAAGTCAAGTAAAAAAATGTTTTTTTTTTTGTTTTTTTTTGAGGAAATCGGGAGATTAATAACACAACAGTCTTACACATAAGTGAGATATAAGATCCTACATATTATGTCATAGGCAAAGCATAGTACTTTTTATAAAGTAACATAATTAGAAAGCATTATGAATAGACTGAGGATAAAGTAAGAAAGGAAGAGAAGGAAAGATAGGAAAGGTATCAGAGCTAGTATAGGATGAGTTTATGGATTTAATTATCTTCCTAGGGCTAAATAATAGAGTTACTTTATGAAAGAGAGGTGGAATTTACACCTATGAAAGAGTGGAGAAACACTCAGAGATAACTAGTCAGCAGGGCAGTTCACTATCTTAATGTATAGTTGAGGGGCTAGGAGACCTCAGCTGGGTTATTGGGTAAAGACGGGAGAGAGGGGAAGGTAGGGAGACAAGAAAAGGAAGAGCAAGGCTAGTCTGGGTTAGTGCAGGGGCATATTCATTTTTTATTGAGATATTTTTTGAGATTCTTCTTGAAAATAGGAAGAGAAGTCAGAGATGAGATATCAGAGGGTAATTTGTTCCATAGTTTTCCAACTGAGTTGGAGAACAAGCTATCTCCTGTTTGTTAGAGGAACATAGATGTTGCAGGTTATAATAAGGGGTAATAAGGCTGGTGAGTATTGGAGTTTTAGTGGGTTGGTACAGGGTTTTGTGAGCTATTATAAGTTGTTGTAGTTCGATCTGATTGTGAAGTTTTAGCCAGCCAAGTTGTCTTAGATTGAGGCAGTGATGGGTCCTAAAAAGAGATCCGGTAGCAAATCTAGCAATGTTGTTGTAGGATATAACTAGTTTATTAAGGGTTTTTTTGACAGGTTGGTATAAATAGGGCATGCATAGAGTAAAGTAGAGGTAAGATGAGTTTTGGCTAGAGTAATTCTAGTAGCTGGGGTAAGAAATTGTTTAATTTGATATAGGGTTCCTATTTTTTTGTTCACAGTTTTTATAGTAGAGTTAATGTGATTTTCAAAATTAAGTTTATTGTCTATTGTAATTCCAAGTAATTTTGTGGTGGTGTCAGGAGAAATACTAGTATTATTCTTCATGAGCTTCTTCAGAAAATATTAACCTCCCAAAACACACTCCTTAAATACACTTAAATTATCACATGACAAAATGTTTTACATCTTTATAAAAGGCACAAAAGCATACCATAAGAGATGTCACAATATAAATAAATGTGCACATACATTTAAAACAGTACATATATATATATATATATATATATATATATATATATATATATACATATATATATATATATATATATATATATATATATATATATATATAATACTAATGTGTTGACACAAATACATATCCTATCTAAATATTATTCAAATTAAAATTGTTTAAATGCTAAAAAGCACTTAATATTAATACTCTCATTCAAACCAGGAGCTCTGTCAGCTACCAAACTAATTTGCCACAGGGACCCCTTACATTCCAAAATCAACTTAGTGTTCCCTATAAAATCCATCTGGGGAACAAAATCTATTACTGAAAAGGTAAACTACTTGAAATGTGCACATTGGCTAGCATGTTTGGCTAAGGCTTGTTGAAATCTCTCTTCCTAATTGCTAGTGTGTGTTCATATATCCTACGTTTTAAACATCTAATGGTTTTCCCAATATAATAACAAAAACAGGAACTGCATGTGGCCACATATACTATGTTGGAACTCTCACAATTGAAATGATTACTCACCCAAATGGTTTTGTGCAAATGTCTAAAATGTGTGCAAGAAGTGTTACTAGTGTTCCTACATTCTTTACACTTCATTCAAGAAAAAGTCCCTTTAACACTGTTCTCATTAACCAATACCTATTTATTGTCTACTGGATATTCCAAAGTGGTCTTTATATTCTTAATTTTCTTATACGTAAACCTAGGTTGTGTGCCAATAATCTGTACAAGCTCTCTGTTGCCCATCAAAATTTTCCAATTGCCCTCAATAATATGTTTAATGACACCCATCTCATTCACAATAGGTATAGGGAATGAAATAGTAAAAGCAGTGTCATCTTTTTCTTTTCTCATACAACTTAAATCAACTACCCCCTGATAATCGGTTTAGCAACAGACTTTCTTATGTTATTGACTTTGGTCTGTATACCTGTAAGCCAAGCTTGACTATACCCTCTTTGTTCAAAATAATGTTTCAGGGTGATCATCTCCTGAAAGAAAGCTTGATCATCTGATGTAAGTCTGCTAAGGTGAATAAATTGACCCCTGATTACCCCTTTCTTCATGTGTCTAGGGTGTAAGCTATTTCTATGTAAATTTTGATTGACAAATACATCTTTCCTGAAAATTTTACTAACAAAAGTGTTGGCAGATAGATCAAAGGCCAGATGTATATCTAGAAAGTTAATAGTTTTTCCATAACTTTCCAAGGTAAATTTTAAGAATTCAGTGGTCTGGTTTAGATCTTTTACAAAGGACTCAAATTCTTTCTCATCACCAGTCCATAAAAAAATGAAATCATCTATGTATCTCTGGTACAAGATGATGTGAGACCACTGTGGATGTGAATAGAGAAACTTCTCCTCCCACATGGCAATCACGAGGTTAGCAAAGGCTGGAGCAACCCTAGCTCCCATAGCCACCCCTGATGTGTGTTTATAATATTGCTGGTTAAATTAAAAAAAAAATTGTTTTCTAAAACTATACCCATAAGTTTACAAATTGTCTCAACCTTGATATGTGTAAAATCAGAAAATTCACTGAGGTAGTCTCTCAGATATTCCAAGCCTATATCCTGGTTAATACATGTATACATAGGTTCATAGGTAAGTACTAGGCTATCTGCCCCAGGGCATTTATTAGCCTAGCCAGAATGTGTTGGCTTTCGCCTCCCTTTTAAATTAGTTTCCTGGGCCTCTGTCTAGCAGGGCCACTGAAGTGATCCCAGGGGTAAATTTAGGATTTCCCATCCACTCGTCAAGATTTCTCTTGAAGAGAGTCAGCGAGGGGCTCTGGCTAACATAAACTGGGATTCTATTCCAGAGTGAGGGAAGTCTCTGGGACAGGAATCTATCCCTCCAGCATGTCCTGTTTATTGCTGTGCTGAGGTTTAATTCACTGGAGCATGTGGCTCTAAGAGATTTGGTTTTCTTGAGGTGGAGAATGTCCATTAATTCCGGGTTGGACATGGCCTTATACGTCAGGCAGAGATCACCTCTGAACAGGCGGTAAGCAACCGAGTAGAGCTGGAGTTTCTTTAGTTGGGCTGCATAGGGCATCTCTTTGAGGCCCATGATCCTCTTGGTGAGGTACTTCTGTGGTCTTTCCAGCTGTTGCAGGTGTCGAGTAAGGTACATTCCAAATGGGGAGTTGTACTCTATTATTGGCCTAATGAGTGATGAGTAGAGGGGCACAATGACCTCTCTTGATCAAGAGGTGAACCCTTTCCTGATTAGGTGGGCTATATGGAAGGAATTTCTAACCACTTTGGCAATGTGATTATCAAAGGAGAGGTTGCTATCTACCTGGGTCCCCAGGTCCCTAATTACATTTTCTGTACTTAGTGGATTACCACGTATATAGTAATCCATGGGCACTTTGTTATTCCCAAAGGGGATGACTATGCAATTTTTGGCATTCAGCTTGAGGCCATGGTTTTGACACCAGGTATCTGTCTCTGTAAGACCCTTCTGGAGGATGTCTTTGTCAGCCAGAGATTATGGCCCCCAGTTTGCAGTCATCTGTGAACTTGGTCAGCCATAGTCCTCCCGTGCTTGCCTGTACCTCAGAGAAGTATATACTGAACAGGAGGGGTCCCAGGACCGAGCCATGTGGGACGGCACTTGTAACTGGTTTAGAGTCGGACATGGCACCCGCAACTCTGACCATGTGTGTTCTATCTGTGAGCCAGTTGGCCACCCATCTTGTGACATAGGGGTTAATGTTCAAGCTGGTGAGCTTGTCTATGATGCCAGAGTGGGGAATGGTGTCGAAGGCCTTAGCAAGGTCCAGGTAGGCTGTGTGGACTATCTTTCCTTCATCTATGGCCTTGGTAACTGTTTCAAAGAAGTCAGCTAGGTTTAGGAGGCAGGATCTGCCTTTAACAAAGCCGAATTGGGTAGGATCCAGTGTCTGGAGGTTCCCAATGTCTCTCTTTATGAGTTCCATGATGATTCGCTCCATAGCTTTGCAGACCAGGCTAGTCAGGCTTATAGGGCGATAGTTCCCAGGTTCTGTTGTGGCACCACCTTTGTGGAACGGGATGACTGTTGCTGTACACCATTCTTTGGGTACATAGCCTGTGGTAAGGCTGAGTCTGAACAGTGAATTTAGGTGAGGGTTTAGTTCCTTTTGGAGCTCGTGTAAGACGCAGCCTGGGACACCATCCAGTCCCATTGATGCTGTGTTCTTAGCTTTGGAGAGGGCTGTTTTTACCTGCATATCTGTAATGTCTGGGGCTCTGCATTCTTTTGGGATGGACACGGGCACTTTTGGGGGTGGGGGGGTGAAGTTTGCACTGAACTTGTCAGCCAGGATGTTGGCAATGTCAGTAGGTTCAGTGTATTTTTTGCCATTTTGCACTAGCTCAGAGCATATCTGAGAGTTGCCACCTAGATTTTTGACATAGCTAAAGAAGGCTTTGTGGTTATCTTTGGAGTCCTTGGCAATTTTTCTTTCGAAACTGGTCTTGGGTGATTTTATGAGGGATTGTAGTTTCTTGCTAATATTGATCAGTGATGCCTTTCCTTTTTGGGATTTTGCTCTATCATGTAGTAGTTTCCTCCTTCTGTTGTATAGCTTATTTATGGCCAGGGACCACCAGACTGGTTTCCTCTTTTTGGAGGAGTGAGTCTTGGTTTTACTTGGGATAGCTCAATCCATGCATCCCTGTAGATGCTCATAGAATGCACTTGTAAAGGATTCTGCGGTTTGGGTAGCATTATCCTTTAGCAAGGGGGCTTTGAAACTTTCCACCTCGGTCTTGAGGAGCGTGAAGTTTGCTTTTGAAAAGTTTTTCACAGTGGTTTCCTTGACTGGGGGTGGGGTCGGGATGCGGATGTCTAGTGTGATTAGTTTATGATCTGATCTTATCAGTGAGGGGGTTTACCTCTGGTGTGGAGCACTGATCCCCCATGCTGGTGATGATCAGGTCCAGTATGTTGTCACCTCTTGTGGGCATGGTGACCAGCTGTTCCAGGGCATTTGAGTTTATAAACCCTAGGAAGTGTTGGGCAAAGGAGTTTGTACTTGAGTAATTCTCACAGTCAATGTTTGGGTAGTTGAAATCTCCCAATATCATGGTGTTAGGTAGGACCTTTATATTTTCCAATGTTCTCAGGAATGCTGAGTGGCGGTCCTGAGACAAGTTAGGTGATCTGTGGCAGGCTACAATCTGAAAAGCAGCTTTACCCACTGTTAGTTGCACATGGATGGTCTCCGAGGCCTCATGCTGTGCTACTAACCTGGAGTTGTGGGTATCCTTTATGAAAATGGATACACCCCCTCCTTTTGTATTTTGCTCCAGGTTCTGGGGCCGAAAGTTATGGTATGAGTTGTAGCCTGGTAGTGCTGGGGTGCTCTCTGGAGCTTTGAACCAGGTTTCTGTTACTGCACAGATATTGATTTGCTCCATGCTAAGGAGTGCCTCGAGTGTGTGCATTTTGAGGTTTAGACTTCTGACATTGAGTAGCATTACCCTCAGTTTCTGGTTTCTTGTGTTGTTTATGGAGGCGGGTTTTTCTTTTGAGCCTTGCCTAAAAATGGCACTATGGGGGGGGGGGGGGGCAAGAGGCTTGGCCAGTATTTGAAAGCCTAAGGGCGAGAGGTGCAAGCCATCTCTGGCAAAGCAGCATGGCTTGTCGAGCATATCGTCCCAGGCTGACAGACACTGGATCCCCTTTGAATGACACCAATAGCTTAGCCAATTGTAAAAACTGATAATTTTTTCCTTGTACTGTGGCATCATTCTTGGTGAGGGCAAGATGGGTCACGGTCATACCAGCCTGGGCTACATGATCAGAGAGCTCCTCTATGTCTCTTTTCATGTAGTCCAGAGAGGTACATCTCAGGTCGTTCACACCAACATGTACAATGACAGAGTCATATCTGTACTTGTTTTGGAGTGACCTGAGTGCTTGTGTTATGTGGCAGATCCTGGCACCCGACAGGCAGCTTACAGTAACCTTCTCCTTGTTCAGTCTAGTGAGTGGGATGTCAGTGTGCCTGACAATAGAGTCACCTATTACTAGTGAATTGGGTGTGTTGTTGTGCTTTAAGGGCTGTGGTTGCTTGGCACACGGACTTAGTGACGTATGTGATACGTGGTTGTTGTTTGAGGGTGGAGGTTGCTTGGATGTCTACTTTGGAGGTCTCTACTGCTTAGGCAGATTTTTATTTAGAGCATCCGAGTATGTTTTTGAGTATTTATGTATGTTGTTTGCTGGTGCATGTATGACTGTTTTATGTGAGACTGGAAGTGTGGTGCAAGTGTTTCCCTTCTCCTCCTGACTGGCTGTTCCAGCCTTGGGTTGAGAGAGCTTGGCCTCCAGTTTGGCTGTATAGTTGCATCTCTCTCATACATTTGTGTTTGTTGGAAGGAGGAGAGGGTTGTCCGTGCACATGAGGCAATTATAACATTGCCTCAGGTTTCCCAGATTCACCAGCTGGACTGGACAGCATACCTGAAACTGCCCTTTGGACATGCCTTTATGGATAACTGAACTGTTTTACTGATTGCCCGGTAGGGACAAAATAGGGAGCCTTGTACTATTGTGTAGTAAACAGGGAGGTGTTGTGTTAGCATTTACTAGTGCTTACTGAGAGCTTGGAGCAAGTGCTGGGCTAGTAAAGGAAAGTTAGCGTGCTTAATTTGAGAGTTTGACTAATTCTAAGGGAAAAATTGAAGAGCAGACTTCATGGAGCCTGGAATAGTTTAACCCTAGCTAACCAGCACTGTGTGGTGTGCAAAACCACACAAATGCTGGTTTTAAGGCAGGGAGATGAATGGCCAATAAACTACAAGTTGCTGGGCTGTGACCACTCCTCCAGGGACAGATAGGCTGCTCAAAGCTCCCTGTTCTCACTGGTGAACAGAGAAACTTCCTCCTATCCAAGTAAGGATATGGGCAACACAGGACCTTATACCATAGTCCTGAATTCAGCAGAACCTGAAAACTGGACTAGACTAGCTTAGAAAAGGCGGGAAACAAGAATTTTTTTTTTTCTTTTTAGACAGAGATACAATGAACTTTTACAAAAACACTTTAAATGCTTATATCAGGCTAGCACACTTTATTGTGTAGCCTACAACAGTTAAACAGCACAAAAAATGACTTACATGACTTAAACAAGTGCTAACAGCAAAAAAAAATGTTTTAGTATGCAGCAAAGAGTTTTTTTAAGCTCAGAAATGCTAGAAATCACTTTTTGGCGAGAGTAGCAGTTGCAGGAGAAAATGCAGAGAAATAAATACTTACATCAGTTGAAAGTCACTCTTTTGTTGCTCTGCTGCTTGTAGTACTCTGCAGGACACCACGAGGAGCTTGGCTGAGTAGTATACCACCAAAAAAACCGCGCAAATGCGAGTTTTAAGGCAGGGAGATGAAAGAGATAGGAATTAGCCCAAAACAGCCAATAAACTACAAGTTGCTGGGCTGTGACCACACCTCCAGGGACAGATAGGCTGCTCAAAGCTCCACACTCTCACTGGTGAACAGAGAAACTTCCTCCTATCCAAGTAAGGATATGGGCAACACAGGAACGTATACCACAGTCCTGAATTCAGCAGAACCTGAAAACTGGACTAGGCTAGCTTAGAAAAGGCGGGAAACAAAAAATTTTTTTTTTTTGTCTTTTTAGACAGAGATACAATGAACTTTCACAAAAACAGTTTAAATGCTTATATCGGGCTAGCGCACTTTAGTGTATAGCCTACAACAGTTAAACAGCACAAAAAATGACTTAAACAGCTTAAACAAGTGCTAACAGCAAAAAAAAAAACAGTTTTAATATGCAGCAAAGAGTTTTTTTTAAGCTCAGAAATGCTAGAAATCGCTTTTCAGTGATACAATGAATCTACATCCAAAGATGCAAAATGGAAATCACCATGAGAAAGATTAATGTCTCTCAGGATTTCAAAAAGATGCAAATAATCCCTTAAATAGGATTTTGCGTGTTGCACAATCGGATTAAGCAAGTGATCCAACCACGGGGAAATGTTTGCTGTTTTAGACTTCTTGGCTGAAATAATTGGCCTAAAAGGTGAATTTACTTGTGATTTGTGTACCTTGGGTATACCAAAGAAATGTCCCATACACAGATGTTCAACTAATAAAAGTGCATAGGTCACTCAAAGATGACACTACTTTTATTATTTAATTCCCTATACCTATTGTGAATGGAATGGATGTCATTAAACATATTATTGAGGACAATTGGAAAGTTTTGATGGGCAATAGTGAGCTTGTACAGATTACTGGCACACAACCTAGGTTTACGTATAAGAAAATTAAGAATATAAAGACCATTTTGGAATATCCAGTAGACAATAAATATGTATTGGTTAATGACAACAGTGTTAAAGGGACTTTTTCTTGTATGAATTGTAAAGAATGTAGGAACATTAGTAACACTTCTTGCACACATTTTAGTCACTTGCTCAAAACCATTTAGGTGAGTAATCATTTCAACTATGAGAGTTCCAACATAGTATATGTGGCCACATGCAGTTCCTGTTTTTGTTATTATATTAGGAAAACCATTAGATATTTAAAATGCAGGATATTATAAACACACACTAGCTATTAGGAAGAGAGATTTCACCAATGCCTTAGCCAAACATGCTAGCCAATGTGCAAATTTCAAGAAGTTTACCTTTTCAGTAATAGATTTTGCTCCCCACATGGATTTTATAGGGAACACTAAGTTGATTTTGGAATGTAAGGAGTCCCTGTGGCAAATTAGTTTGGTAGCTGACAGAGCTCCTGGTTTGAACAAGAGTATTAATATTAAGTGCTTTTTAGCACTTAGATAATTTTAATTTGAATAACATTTAGACAGGATATGTGTTCATGTCAACACATTAGCAGTATATATATATATGTACTGTTTTACAGGTATGTGCACATTTATTTATATTGTGACATCCTTTATGGTATGCTTTTATGCCTTTAACAAAGATGTAAAACATTTTGTCATGTGATGATTTTAGTGTATTTAAGTGGTGTGGTTTGGGAAGTTAACATTTTCTGAAGTAGTTCATGCAGAATAAATTTGGACAAAAGCGCTAAAGATTTGTGTTTGCTCCTTCATTTTTCAGACTGCTTTTGGATCATTTGTTTATTTTTTGATATTTGTTAACTGGGTATGCCCACTGGGCACAAGTGTCCCTTTTCAGGGGTGACCAAGAAGTACAGTCTGGTCAAGAGATTTGCTCAGGTCACACAGTGTGTAAATGAAGGTAGAAGGAATCAAAGCATGTAGTGTTTGTGTACGGGCAACAACTTTTCAACAACTTAGAGACTTAATATGTGCAAAATCCCAAATAATGTTATTTGGCCCGTTTTATGTTTCTCTTTTGACTTTTGTATGTTACCGCTTACCACATTTGCCAGCATTTGTAAAGACTGTTATAATAAACTATTTTGTGTATACTATAGTCTGTTCCATGCACTATAATTATTGATACTACTTATAGTTCATAGTTTAGTACTAAGCTAACTGCCCTTGCGAGCCATTTTAAGCCTAGCCAATTATCCCTTGTGAGACTCAAACCCTGCACCTTATGTTTGTAAGGCAAACACTTTAGTCATTGAGCCACCCTGTGTTACATTTAATGATTTTATGTGACTTTTCTCCCTGGGATTTTGCTGAAAAGAGCTACAACCTAAATGTACATATTTTGTTGAAAAAATGCAAATGAATGAAACAAAGTGAGAAACTGCATGAGCCATATGTGAACGACTACACATCTCTGATATATTCCTCTCAACTGTCCAAATTTTCACAGAATTTCCAGATTTTTGCCTCACATTTTAGTCTGTCCATCATAACATTTGTGGTTTTCTGGCAAATCACTGAGCATTGAAGTCACTAAATAATGACAGACACTTTAGTTTCAGACTTCATACAGTTCAGAAAATGTATGCTAAAGCAAACCATCATTTTAACTTTGAAATATATATATATATATATATATATATATATATATATGTATATAGGATAATAGGATGATAAAAGATTACTAGGTTATCGACCCAGAGATCATTTTAAGCCTAGCCATTTCATCCCAATGTAATACCATAGAAATACTAGTCAATAACCAAGATTGCGTTTAGTGATGGCTGCCCATGTCCAGGAAGGTTGTGGGCAAGAATTTATGGTGCCTCATCCACTCGTCCAGGTTCCTCTTGAACAATGTCATAGAGGTGCTCTGTTCCACATGAATTGGTAGCCTGTTCCAAAGACACAGCAGTCGCTGGGATATAAATCTGTCCCTCCAGCAAGTCCTATTTAAGTTGCAGGCCATATTTAGGTCCCTGGAACAGGTAGCCCTAGTCCCATTTGATTTACAGATATGCAGCAAGTTCATTGGGTTTGGGTCTTGGATTGCTCTGTAGGCCAGACATAAGTCTCCCCTAAGAAGTCTATATGATACGGTCTTAGTCGGTCTGTGTAAAGCACATGCTGGAGTCCCTTGATCTTCTTTGCTAGAAACCTCTGAGGTCTCTCTAATTGCTGTAGGTGCTTAGTACAGCACATTATGGCCAGAGAAGTGCTGAGTACAGAGGAGTTATAACTTATTTTGCTCTCAAGATGATGCGTTTACTAATTAAGTGCGCTATGTAGAAAGCTTTCCTTACTACAGTAAACAGATGGTAGTCGAAGTTAAGGTCGCAGTCAACCTGTGATCTCAGGGTCCTTACCACTTTATGGGTACTTAGGGTTGCTGATTTGATAGTGTGAGGGGACATTGTTTGTGCCGAAGGGAATGATGATACATTTCTTTGCATTCATTTTGAGACCATGACTAATACATCAGCCATTGGTCTGTGCGAGACCCTCCTGGAATATACTGACTTCTGGGGATTCAATGATTGCACCTAGTATGCAGTTATCTGCAAACTTGGTCAGTCACAACCCCTTAGTTTTGACCTGAACTTCTGAGAAGTATATACTAAACAGTAGGGGACCCAGTTTGCTAAGTTTATCAGTAATGCCTGAATGTGGGATTGTGTTGAAAGCCTTTGTCAGGTCAAGGTATGCTGTGTGCACAGATTTGCCTTCATCAATGGACTCGGTCATATTTTCAAAGAAATCCACCAGATTTAACAGGCAGAATCTGCCCTTCATGAAGCCAAATTGGGTAGGATCCAGGGTTTAGAGGTCACTTATGTCTTTATTTATGAGGTCCATAATTAAGGGAGCCCGCAGGATTTTTTGCAGGGGGGGGGTGCAAACCCAGAGCCCCACCCACATAGCTCTCCCAGCCCCCTGCCAACACAGCCCCGCCCAAGTCCACCCACCCAAGCCCTGCCCACACAGCCATTCCAGTGTCCCATTACTTGGCTATTTCTTCCTATTTGCCGTAGACACTGTTCAAATCTGTGTGCATACTGTTTTATGCTTTAGTTCTACAATGATTATAGGCAGTTGGATTTAATTTACAACTTTTATTTCAAACATTATAGCCCAAACACTGAGACATTTACTAAACCTAAACAAAGCAATAGTCTTACAATGAAAACAGACTTGGCATTAAAGGTTCTCTACTTTTGAAACTCACATTCAATGAAACAGCATTGAAACCCACATTCAAAGAAAATGCATCTGGCCAGGGCAGGTTATTTACCTTTGAACTGTTTTCAAGCAATAGGCTCCTTGCACACTGTTAGGGCCATGCAAAAGTTTTGATTTACCTGATTGTATTAATTATAATATATAACTGAATTATATCCCTTAAGTAAAAGTAATCTGAATAATTCCACATTAAAGATATATGAAACTAATGAAGATGTTGTTGCTAGAAAACAACTGTATATTTCAGTGTTTCATCTACAAATTCAGTGCCTGCTGCCATCAAAGAATAAAATTGCCTATGTTAAATTAAAAAAATGGTAAGCTGGTATATTGCAATAGAAAATGGATGGCAAGCTGAAAAACAGGTTCATAGTTATTAGGCATCTCATCCAAAGGAGGACATCCTCAGGACTGCAGCATACAGATGTACATGCTGTAGGAATAGAACCTCAAGCCTCTCCATTAAGATGCAAGTATTCTACCTGTGGTGCTACTAACATAGCTTTAAAACTTTATACCACAATAGAGATACTATTTGCTAAACAAAACAGTTGCACATTGTAAATAGACTTGGCATGAGCAGCAGTGAACTTAGCTTCCCTTAAAACTCACAGTTCCTTGAAAATGCACTTGAAAATAAATTCCACCTGCAAACTCTAACTTGGGCATTTCACCTTCTATCCTCACAAACATACCATACCCCCAAGGCCTCAACCTTAGTGCAAAAAATCTGGACAAAGCCTAAAATAAATAGGGACAGATTATAAATATGGCTCTCACAAACTTAGAAAATTGCAAGAGTAACAGGATTTGTGTTAGTATGCATTTTTCTAAATGATATGACATCTAAAACTGAAATGTCTCATTATTTAGCAACTTCAATCCTTTTTAGGAGGAATATGGGGCAAAAATCTGGACATTCTGCAAAAACCTGGACAGCTGAGGGGTATGCTACCTCCCTCATACACACACACACACACACACACAAAATAATTCTGGTCAGACTTGAATTAGTTCTGGGAAGGTTGCACTGAACGGCACCGTGCTTGATCTGAAGTGGGTGAAATCCTGGTAGCCAGTGATAATAACTGAACTGCAGCTCAGCAATGTGGAGCATTAAAGCATTTTTAGCAGAGCATTGTTTCATCACTACCTATTGTGTTTGCACATAAGCTGTAGTTATTTCAAACATTTGCCTTTTTTGATTACTACAGAGTACATTTACCCACCAGAGCTATTGTGTTTTGACTTCAGTGTGGAGCTTACCTAGTTGTTGCAGGGCTTGGCTTTTAAGTAAGGTAGCAATGCTTATTTACCATATACCATTAAAGCCACCCAGCTAAGTATACTAACACACAGACACTGCTGTAAGACACTGGTCTCCAATAAAATGCAATGAGCTTCTGAAAATACTGTAATCCTGTCCTTTTATTACAAATACTGTCATATGCATTTCAATACCCAAGGCTTATACATTATCTAGTTATGTAAATATTCTCTGCATGGCAACATCGAAAAGACTTTCAATGCTGGTAATTCTTTAACAATATGCTTACTAAAGCTTACTTGCATCTTACAATCTCCGACAAGCTTACCTGATGTTCATTAAACCATGGCTACTTAAACAGAGCAACAGGGCACTGGGACAGCATGCAGTTCCTCAATAATAAGAAGCATAAATCAACAGTATAAAAATCTGATAGAAAACCAGAATATTCTGCAAAATCAAGGACAGATAAAAAGCCACGGTCGTATTTGTGATGTACCTTGGATGGGGGAATGCTCTGCACACTTGCACTGCATAACTGCTCCTTGCCTTCCTTGGACACATCCAGAGCCACTACAATGGAGGGTGAGGTGCAATAAGTATGTCATAATTTGAAATGTCTCTGGCTGACAGTGATGGCTCTAACACTCATACCTCTCAACTTCAGAGCAAGAAATCTGGACAAAGCCATACATAGAACTAGAAGTGGGACACAGGCCCAAAAATAAGGCCAATTTTTAAATATTGCTCTTATTAACTTAAATAGAACAGTAGTAGATCTTGCATTAGTATGAATTTTCTGAAGGGTATAAAATCTGAAACTCAAATGTAAATGTCTGCCATTATTTTCTAACTTCAAGCTTTAATGACTTGCCACTAATTTGCCAGAAAACCACAAGTTTATGAAAAACGGACCAAAATGTGATGCAAAAGTACCTGTCAAAAAGGGACACCTTTTTAGTAGTAACATTGTTAACTTGAGCAGCTAACAAAATAAGAACATCTACATGCATTTCTGAAATAAAAGTAAAGTAATCTATAACTCTGATCATTAGTTATATACAATTATAAACCCTCCACATTTTCTTCCAAAATTGCCATTTTTGGGGAGGGATTATTAGGGGAGAGCAACATTTTGAGCCAAAACTGGGGACAATTGAGAGGTTTGGATATTCCTAATCTACAGTGATTTGAACGTACCTCTCAACCTCTTAATGCAGGAAATCTGGACAAGGCCAAATATATTGGGGGAACATACAAACACTACTAAAAATTGCTCTTGTATAAACTTAAGACAGTCTTGCATTAGCATGCATTTTTCTGAAGGTTATGACGTCTGAAACTATGTGTCATTTAATGACTTCATTCCTAAATGATTTGCTAGAAAACCACAAATTTTATGAGAAACAAACCAAAAATAAGAAGCAAATATCTATTCATTCTGCAAAGATATGGACAACTGAGAGGTATAGTTCAATCGGGGCTGTCTGAGTTCGCTACCCCCCCCCCACAAAATCATGGTCGAATGGAGCCTCCCCCTGCAGCCATTCCAATGTCCCATTCCTTGGTTATTTTGCCCTATTTACCATAAACACTGTAATGTGCATACTGCTTTACTTCTGCGATGATTTAGGATTTCATTTAAAAGTTTTATTTTGCATTTTACAGCACAAACCCTAATACATATCTGTTAAACAAAGCAATGCAGTCTTACAATGAAAATAGACTAACATTAAAACTTCTCTGCCCTTGAAACTCACATGCATTGAAACCTACATTCAAAGAAAATACATTTTGCCAGTGGCAGATAAATATTAACTCTGGGCTTTCTTCAAAATCATAGGCCCCTCGAACATAACATACACATGCTCTTTGATACACCTTCCTGACTGTATTACATTATATTCCTTGTACAATACAGTACAGTTGTTAGAGGGCATTTTAAAATTATTGTTTTGAACATTTTTCCAGTAAACAATGAAACAAAAGGCATACACTACTGACAAAACTGCCCAATTCAGAACATTTCCATCATAAAAAGTCTACTTAACCTTCTATAGTCCACCAGTATCAGTAAAAAATATGCACAATCTCTGAAGTAGTAAAATCCACATTAAAGAAATTTGTAACTAATAAAGAGGTTGCTGCTTTATATGTCATTATTTAATCTACAAATAAAGTGCCTGTTACCCTTGAAGAATAAATTGCCTTTGTTGCATGCAATAAAAAAGTGATAAGCTAGTAATACTGCAATAGGGAATGGATAGCAAACTGATAACAGGTTCATAGTTACTAGGTATCTTTACCAAAAGGACTGCAGCATCCACCCCCTTTACAACACAGTACAGTATCAGCAATGCACCTGTTACTAGGATCTTTACCAAAAGGACTGCAGCATCCACCCCCTTTACAACACAGTACAGTATCAGCAATGCATCTACCTACTGGGGGAGTAGAACCCACAGCCTTCAGCATCAAAAGCAAGGACACTATCTGTTGTGCTATTAACAATGCAAGCAGACTAAACATAAGCATCACTAAACTTTTGCTTCCCTGCAGCTCTCAGCTCGTAAAATCTACTCGACACTCAGCTGTATCTCTGAACTTTGCAGCACAAGAAATCTGGAAAAAGCCAAAATTTATTTGGGAGAAAAGGCCAAAACCAGGGACACATTTTAAACATTGCTTGTATAATGTTGGAAAGTTGCTAGAATAAAATGCTGCGTTACCACCATACATTTCACTGCCACGTCTTGAACCCAGGGGACCCTGTGCAAAACAGTCAGAGCAACATACCACTACACCAACTCAGCTGTTTTGTGAAAGAGGAAGACTGAAACTTAAATGGCTACCATTTAGTGAATTCAGTTCTCACCATAGTACAGCTGTCAACCTCTTAGCACAAAATACCTGAACAAAGCCAATAATGGGTGAATACAGCCCCCACACATTCAGTGAATTCAGTTCTCACCATAGCTCTCATCCTCTTAGCAAAGAACACCCGGACAAAGCCAGTAATGGGGGAATATAGCCCCCAAACATATTCAGTGACTTCAGTTCTTACCGTAGCTCTCACCCTTAGCACAAAATTTGGATGAAGCCAATAAATACCTGAACAAAGCCAATACTGGGTGAATACAGCCCCCAAACATATTCATTGAATTCATTTCTTGCCATAGCTCTCAACCTTAGCACAAAACCTGGATGAAGCCAATAATGGGGGGGGATATAGTCCCAAAGACAGGGATACATTTCAAATATCCATCTTGTACACTTAAAAAATTGCTAGAATAAAAGCTTTTGTTACCATGCACTTTCTGAAGAATATGAAGTCTGATATTGAAATGAGTGCCCATTTTTTTTAACATTTGTTAACCAGGAAAGTCTGACTTGGAAAATAAGCTAATTTTTAGCAGAGGCCCAGGGAGAAACACTCCAGACAGCCAAGAATCAAATGAGAGAACATGTAGCTGTCAGGCAACAAGGACACAAATACAGAAACCACAGATTTTATGAGGAACAGAAAAAGTATGAGGGAAAAGCCTGCAACATTTTTACAAATGGTGGTGGGTAGGGAATTCAGGCTCTTGCCACTTGGGCCCAAGGTACAGGGTTCAAGCCTTATTCTCTACCCACCACCATGTAACTCCTAGGGCATTTTACACACACACACCTTACTACAGCTGCCTGTTTCAGCTCCACTAAAGCATCCCATCCCGCTCGCAAGGGTCCCATCTTCCGTCCGTTCCCGCTCGCTTGCAAGAGTCCCATCTTCAGTAAGGTCCAAAACTGTCCATTTCAGCTCCTGTGTGATGATGTCACAACTGTTCATTTTAGTTCCCGCTCGCAAACTTTGCGCGATGATGTCAGCACACCTGCGACTGGGCTTCTTAAAGAAGAATGCCTTAAAAAAAAAAAAAAAAACTTTTTTTTTTAAATCAAAAGATTAACTCAGCGGATTCCAGGGGGGTGCAAGTGCACCCCCTTGCACCTGCCTGTGGGCGCCCTTGTCCATAATGATCCATTCCATTGCCTTACAGATGAGACTGGTCAGGCTTATGGGTCTGTAATTCCCCGGGTCTGTTGTTAGGCCACCTTTGTGGAGGAGAATAACTGTTGCTGTTCTCCATTCCTCAGGAACAAAGCCTGTGGTTAGTCTATGATTGAATAGGCTACTTAGTGGTGATGCTAATTTATGTTTTAGCCTGTTTAGAAGACAGCCTGGGATGTCATCTGGTGCCACAGAGGCAGTGTTTTTTGCCTGGAGCAAGGCTTTGAGGACCTGCTGTTCAGATATGTTGGGTGTGCAGGAAGGTTTGTTGTAAGGTAAGAGGGGATAATGGAGTGAAATTTTCACCAAACCTATCCACAGCACATTTGCTATCTCTGTGGGGTCAGTGTGTGTGTTACTGTTGGCCACTAGTTCTGCACATGCTTGGGGTCACACCCTTTAGGTTATGTATGTAGCTGTAAAAGGCCTTATGGTTATCCTTGCTAGTACTTGCTAGGTTTCTCTCAAAGGAGCTCTTGGAGTATTTGACAAGTTGTCTTATTTGCTTGTTGAGGCTGAGGAGGATCCTTTTCCATTGTTGGGGCCTTGCCTTTGTTTTCTTGGACAGCAACTTTTCGCATTTATTGTAAAATTTGTTGATGCTGGCTGCCCAACATGGCATCTTGCTTTTACTTGGGCCTCTAGCTTTGATTCTTTTTGTTTCAGCCGAGTTTATACATTTATGCAAGTGACTGTATAGAGCTTTAGTGTAAGCTTTGTCGTAGTTACCACTTCCAGCTTGAGATGGGACTTGGAATGCATTTCTACCTTCATCTAGGAGGGTATAGTTTGCCTTAGTGAAGCTTTTTAATCTGATTTCACCATTTGTGAGTTCTGGTGTTAGTGCCAGCTTGAAGGTGAGTGATTTATACTCAGTTTTAACTAATGAGGGTCCAAACGTTGTGGCATTGCATCTGTTTGACATGTTGGTGAGGACCAGATCCAGAATGTTTGTTCCTCTTGTTGGGGTATGGGCAATTTGTTCTAGGGAATTTGAAATGACAAAGTCAAGGAACTTTTGTGCTAGTGAGTTATGGCTAGTGTAGGTTTCACAGATTATGGTGGGATAATTGAAATCCCCTGTAATCAGTGTGTTTGGTAAAATTTGGATTGTCTCCAGTTTTTGCAAGTAGGCTTCATGGGTGTTGTGAGTCATGGAGAAGGATCTATAACTGGCTATGACTTGAATAGGGGTCTTACTCACTGTCACCTGGACCTGGAGTAACTCCATGGAGTTGTCCAGTCTAACTAGACGGGAAGTGAATTTATCTCTAATATAGACTAAAACACTGCCTCCATTGGTTTTCACATGTTCATTTTGTGGTTTAAAGGTGTGAAAGGCACTGTAGCCTTGCAAGGCCAGGGTACTCTCTAAGGCCTTGAACCAGGTTTCTGTAACTGCACAGACATCTGCATCTTCTACTGATAAAAGTTCTTCCAGGGAGTGCAGTTTTTGGTTTAAGCTCCTAGCATTTAGCAGCATGACCCTTATTTTGTTCTGATTGGTTAATTTCATGTCAGCAATGCTGATTTCAAGACCTTGCCTAAAAAAGGCACTATGGGGCAGGCAACAGCTTTTGCCAGAAGCTGAAAGTCTAGAGGTGCCAGGTGCAAACTGTCTCTGGCAAAGCAGCGAGGTTGGTTGAACATGGTCCATAGGCTGACAGGAACTGGAACCCCTTTGTGTGACACCAAAAACTGAGCCAATTTATTGACATCAATGATGTTTGTTTATACTCTGGCATAATTCTAGGTGAGGGTAGAATGCTGATCAAGGGTAGGGACATACCTGCCTGGGACACACCTGATACACTTGTAATAGGTGACTCTATTGTCAGGCACACTGACGTCCCGCTCACCAGGCTGAACAAGGAGAAGGTCATGGTGAGCTGCCTGTCGGGCGCTAGGATCTGCCACATAACACAAGCACTCAGGTCACTCCAAGGCAAGTACAAATATGACTCAGTCATTGTCCATGCTGGTGTGAATGACCTGAGACATACCTCCCTGGACTACATGAAAAGAGACATAGAGGAGGTCTCTGAGCATGTAGCCCAGGCCGGTATGACCCTGACCTTGAGTAGCATCTTACCCTCACCAAGAATGATGCCACAATATGAAGACAAGATGATCAATTTCAACAATTGGCTTAAGTGCTGAGGTAATTCAAAGGGGATCCAATGCCTATCAGCCTGGGATGACATGCTCGACAAGCCATGATGCTTCGCTAGGGACGGCTTGCACCTGTCACCCCTGGGCTTTTGGATAGTGGAAAAGGCTCTTGCTACCCCCATAGTGCCTTTTTTAGGCAAGGCTCAAAAGACAAACCCACCTCCATAGGTATCACAAGGGATAAGAAACAAAGAGTAATGCTACTCAATGCCAGAAGTCTAAACCTCAAGATGCACGCACTCGAAACTCTCCTTAGCATGGAGAACATCGATATCTGTGCAGTAACAGAAACCTGGTTCAAGGCTCCCAAGAGCACCCCAGCACTACCAGGTTATACCTCATACCATGCTTTTCGGCCCCAAAACTTGGACCAAACCACAAAAGGAGGGGGAGTATCAATATTCGTCAAAGATACCCACACCTCCAGGTTGGTGGCACAGCACGAAGCATCAGAGACTATCCATGTGCAACTAACAGTGGGTAAAACTGCCTTCCAGTTTATAGCCTGCTACAGACCACCCTCCCAAACCCCGTAACCCTACTCGGCTTTCCTGAGAACACTGGAAAATATGAAGGTCTCTCCAAACACCATTATATTGGGCAACTTTAACTACCCAAACATAGACTGGGAGAATTACTCTAGCTCCAACACCCTAGCCCAAAGGTTCCTAGAATTTATAAACTCAAATGCTATGAAACAACTTGTTACCACTCCCACAAGAGGGGAAAACATACTGGACCTGATCATCACCAACATGGGGACTCTATGCTCCAGACCAGAAGTGTATCCCTCACTGGTAAGATCAGACCATAAACTAATCTCACTGGATATTCACATCCCGACCCCACCCCCTGCCCAGAAAACCACAGTGAAAAACTTCTCTAAAGCAAATTTCACACTCCTCAAAACCGAGGTGGAATCCTTCAAAGCCCCCGGGCCTGTGGAAAATACGACCCAGACCGCAGAATCCTTTATAAACGCATTTTATGAACACCGTCAGGAATGCATGGATCATGCAATCCCAAATAAAACCAAGACCCAATCCTCCAAAGGCAGACGTCCTGTCTGGTGGACCCCAGCCATAAACAAACTATACAATAGAAGGAGGAAGCTACTACATGATAGAGCAAAATCCCAAAAAGGGAAGGCATCTCTGATCAGTATTAGCAAAAAACTACGGGCACTCATAAAATCGTCTAAGGCCAGCTTCGAGAGAAAAATTGCACAGGACACTAAGGATAATCACAAGGCTTTCTTTAGTTATGTTAGGAACCTGGGTGGGAATTCCCAGATATGCTCAGAATTAGTCCAAAATGACAAAAAATACACCGAACCCACAGACATTGCCAACATCCTAGCTGACACATTCAGCGCAAACTTCTCCCCCCCTCCCCACCAAAAGGGCAAATATCTATCCCAGCAGAGTGCTGGCCCCCTGACATCTCAGATGCTCAGGTAAGAGCCACCCTCTCCAAAGCAAAAAACACAGCATCAATGGGACCAGATGGTGTCCCGGGCTGCGTCCTACATGAACTCCAAGAAGAGCTAAACCCAGACATAAAACTACTGTTCAATCTCAGCCTTACTACAGGATATGTATCCAAAGAGTGGCGTACAGCAACAGTGGTCCTTCTCCACAAAGGTGGTGCCTCAACAGATCCTGGAAACTATTGCCCCATAAGCCTGACTAGCTTGGTCTGCAAAGCTATGGAAAGGATCATCATGGACCTCATAAATAAAGATATTGGGGACCTAAAGACACTGGATCCTACCCAGTTCGGCTTTGTTAAGGGCAGATCCTGCCTCTTAAACCTGGTCGATTTCTTTGAAACAGTCACCAAGGCCATTGACGAGGGGAAGGTGGTCCACGCAGCCTACCTGGACCTCACCAAAGCCTTCGATACAATACCCCACTCGGGCATTATAGATAAGCTCATCAGCTTAAATATTAACCCCTATGTCACTAGATGGGTTGCAAACTGGCTCAAGGCCAGAACCCACATAGTTAGAATTGCTGGAGCCATGTCAGGCTCCAAACCAGTTACAAGTGGCATCCCACAAGGCTCAGTCCTGGGACCTCTCTTGTTCGGTATATATTTCTCGGAGGTACAGGCCAACATGGAAGGACTGCGGCTGACCAAGTTCGCAGATGACTGCAAACTGGGCACCATAATCGACTCTCCAGCTGACACAAGCATCCTCCAAAAGGGCCTCATAGAAACAGACAACTGGTGCCAGAGCCATGGCCTCAAGCTAAATGCCAAAAAGTGTATAGTCATCCCCTTTGGCAAAAACAAAGTGCCCACAAATTACCACATAGGTGGTAATCCATTAAGTACAGAAGAAGTAATTAGGGACCTGGGGACCCAAGTTGATAGCAATCTCTCATTTGACAACCACGTGGCCAAAGTGGGTAGAAAAACATTTTATATAGCCCACCTAATCATGAAGGGATTCTCATCTAGATCAGGGGAGGTCATTGTGCATCTTTACCTGTAGCAACTGGAAAGACCCCAAAAGTACCTCACAAAGAGGATCAAAGGGCTCAAACAGATGCCATATGCTGCCCAGTTAAAGAAACTCCAGCTCTACTCAGTGGCATACAGCCTGCTCAGAGGCGATCTGTGCCTGACGTATAAAGCCGTGTCCAACCTGGAATTAATGGACATGCTGCACCTCAGAAAATCCAAATCCCATCAAGCTACGCGCTCGAGAGACTTTAACCTCAGCATTGAAATAAATAGGACATACTGGAGGGACAGATTCATAACCCAGAGGCTCCCTTCACTCTGGAATAAAATCTCAGTCCAGGTTAGGCAGAGTCCCTCATTGACTTTCTTCAAGAGGAATCTTGATGAGTGGATGGGAGATCGTAGGTTTCTCCCGGGTATCACTTCTGTGTCACTGTTAGACAGAGACACAGTATACTAACCTTGAAAAAGGGCATAGCAAAATTAAATTAAAATGGGTGGCAAAAGCGAAACACACTCTGGCTAGGCTTATAAATGCCCTAGGGCAGATAGCCTAGTATGAACCTATGAAACTATGAACCTATGAGAGCTCAACCATGTCTCTTCATATAGTCCAGTGAAGTACATCTCAGGTCATTCATACCAACCTGAACAATGATAGTCATAATGGTATTTATTGCTGAGAGACCTGAGGGCATGTGTGGCATAATGAATCCTGGCATTGGACAGGCAGTTGACTGTGACTTTCCCCTTGTCCAACCTGGTGAGTGGGACATACACTATTGAGTCTCCAGTGACGAGAACATTTGTTTTTTTTACTGTTACGCCTTACTGGCTTGGTGAGTGAGACACTATATGGCTAAGTGTATAGATATGTATGTATATATATAGATATATACACACACACACACACACACACACACACACACACACACACACACACACACACAGACACACACACACACACACACACACACACACACACACACACACACACACACACACACACATATATATATATATATATATATATATATATATAAACACACACACACACATATATATATATATATATATATATATATATATATATATATATTTATCTATATAAAATTTATTATTTTTCCTCCACCTCTTAATGACAACTTTAGTCACATCCTTTTTTGTCATTTGTAAGCACCATTAAATGTCACTGTAGCCTATCTCTTTATTCTCCTATGCTAGTATTCTTAATTGCCTTGGAGAAACAGCATGTATTTATTAAAACATTCAACTCTGTGCAAACACTAGTGTCACCTCTTGCCACATTTCTTTACCCTTGTTTCTGACTCTTTGAACTGCATCCTTTTCTGCTGAAGCTGTGCCATTATCATTGTCCTCACTGCTCCATTTAAAGCCATCATCTGCCTTTTTTATACTATGCCTCTTTTCTATCCTTTCTGCACTGTCACTACAATGCCTACTCTTGATTTCCTTTTCTCAGATTGTTTTCAGTCTCCACCTCCTTTTTCTGGTCTTCCTCCCCTCTGTTTTTCTCTGTCTTATCCTGTTGAGCTGTCCCCTGTTCTGTTCACATAGTAGCTGCTGTTTTATTGGCTGTTATTCAGTACCCTTTGTCTGTTGCAGCCTTTGCATGTGCCCTGCTGGTTTCCCTTATGTTAATTTCTGCTTTCCTTTCTCTACCTATTATCTGTTCCTATCTAGTATCATCATTGGTATTATTATTTTCAGTCATGTTTGATATTCATTGTTCTTGTGCCTGTAAACTGGGCTCTGGCTGAAAGGGTCATTGGACCTATCTACTTTGTTAACATATATTAAATTAATCAATTAATAAGCAAACAAGCAAGCAAATTTAATTAAATCAGTTAATCAGTTAATTAATATTAATCAATCAATTTATTCATTAAGTAATTAAGTAATGAATAATTTTGCATGCTACTTCACTCCAAGTCTACTTTCTAAATTCTTGCCTTTGATCATTTCTTGCCCCTCTTCACTGCATCCCAATTCCATACCTTTGCCTTGATCTCCATCATCTCTGTCTCCCTGTCCTTCTATAAGCCCTAAACCCAGATTCTTTCAACCACGATACTTCAACACCTGGTACAACATACCCACACCCCTTGTCTCTTCCATCTTCTTGTTACAATGGTTTATCAGCTATTCAGTTTAAAGTCTAATTGCATAATGTCTGATATTCAAATGTCCGTCATTATTTAGTGACTTCAGTTTCATAGTTTCATAGTTTCATAGTAGTGTACTAGGCTATCTGCCCGGGGGCATTTATAAGCCTAATAGCTAGTGATGTGGCTTGTGGCTTTCCCATACCCCATAGTTGCGCCTCTCTAGTAGTGACACATGGGACCCCATTATTTATTTAAACTAACTCTACCCAGTGTAGTGAGGTGAGGTCACTCCTCTCCCGGTGCGATCTCCCATCCATGCATCACCATGAGATTTTGACTGAGTGCAATGGGGCTCTGTCTCACAGAACTCTCATTTTGTTCCAGTTCTTGGAGTATGGGTAACCTCTGTGTTATGAATCCTATCTGTTATATTCATATGTGCAGCAGTTTGGGAATCTTTTAGCTTGGTTCTGGTTCTGGTGGATTTGATTTTTGAGATGGAGCATGTCCATCAATTCCTGGTTGGACATGGCTGTGTTAGGCTGTTATCACTGTGTCAGGCACGAGATCATACTGAATGGAGCTGGAGTTTTTCTAATCTAGCTGGAGAAGGCACATCTTTGAGGACCTGTGATCCTCTTTGTGAGGTCTTTGTGAGGGTACTTCTGGGGTCTTTCCAGTTGTTGCATGTGCCGGTGAGATACATCCCAAATGGAGCATTATATTCAATCATGGGCCTGTAAAAGGGAGGAATATAGAGGTACAATGACCTCTTTGATCTGGATGAGAATCCCTTCATGATGAGATGGGCAAGGTAGAATGTCTTTTCTGACCACTGTCTTTCTTGGTTTGTCAGTCGAGATCATTATCGACTTGAGTCCCCAGGTCTCTGATTACTTCTGATTATTTGTAAATTTTGTTGTGGGGGGTGTACTATTGTGGGTACTTTGTTTGAGATTTTGGATGATGATTTTTTGTTGTCATTTCAGTTGAGCCTTTCTTTCGGGCGTGTGTGTTGCGGTGATGAGACTATAGCGCCAGTTGCAGATCTGTGTCGGCACAGCTATCTCATCTATGGCAAAGCTTGTGCAAGAGGCTTCTTTGTCATAGTCCATATAAAGAATAGAATGCTTTCAAGAGTAAGGCCAACTGGTTTTGGACTGGGCATGAGGACTGAGTTTGACAAGGGGGACTGACTTTTTAGCCATGGGACCTGTTTTAGACATGGATTTATTTATCTGTTCTGTTGTGGTGTTTGGTTTAGTGTGCTATACTTTCAAAGGAGCCCAGTGAAGTCAAATAGGCAGTGTGGACAGCCGCCAGCTCATCGATGGCAGTCGTGATCAGAGGTATGCTCATCGATGGCCTAAGCCGGGTCTGCCTTTGACTCAACCGAACTGTGTGGTTTCGGTCTGCAGATCCCCAATGCTTCAAAGAGAGGCAAGATCTGCCTTTTCAAATAGCCTTACAGATCATCATTGGTCCTTGATCCCCCATTCTTTCCATTTACCTTACAGGTAAGGCATTCTTTTTGTATGTGGGACCACACTGTTGCTACAAACCAGTGAGTAGGTACGTATAGCCGGTGAATTTCCCTTTGTGGAGAGTTAAGGTGAGTTTGTCTCAAGGTCAGGTTTAGTTCAACACGCCGGCAGGGGTTATAGCATAAGGGGATGTATAGGCATTGTTTTTTTGCCTTGTGGAGTGCTGATTTCACCTGTTGGGTGTGTTGACGGGTAAGGCTTTTTTCTTTGTGGAGTCCTGACTTCATCTTAGTCATCCTGTGGATAGTAGGAGGCAGACTTCATACTGGATGGGTGAATGTTGGCAATGACAGTGGGGAGTCATTGTTGCATCACCATTGTAGGGAGCTCAGAGCATTTCACAAAGGGTACCCAAAGGTTCACTTGTCATTGTGAGAAGGCTTTGTGATTGTCTTTCCATTGCCTCTGAAGGTTTCTCAGTTGCTTTGGTATGTTTATGTCTTTGTAGTTTTTACTTGACCTTTCTTTTAGCCTTTTTCTTGTTTTGGTTTTTTGTCCTGCGGTAAGTTTTTTCCTTTTTTTTGTTTATAGATTTGGCTTTCAACTTTTGCACTTGTCTTGCAGTGGAGAGGGTCTTGGTTTTATTTGGATTGGGGTTTGTCCGTCAGTGCCTTCTCTCTTTTTAGAGGGTTTTGTTTTTGATTGCATTTTCAATGATGATTTGAAGGTTGTCATGGCTTGGGGGGATATCATCATTGACTTGAGGAGCACATCATCAATTTTGAAAGGATTTTCACCACTGTCTTTTGTTCTTCTGGGAGTGGGTTTGGGATGTGTATCCAGCGTGATCAGTTTTGTGGGTCAGATCTTTTCCATGGGAATTTATCCGATTAGACATTTTGAACTTTCAGTTTATGATGTTCAGGAGTAAGTGTATGAGCATGTTATCGGTCTCGTACCAGTTGTTCCATGGCATCGTTGTTTATGAGATTCGGAATCTTTATTTTATCTCGTGTTAAAGAGCAGAATAGTGCAGGGCCAGTATATGAGGGGAGTAGTTGAATAAACCCCAATATAGGGCTATGTTATTGGTATCCTCTCAGGTTTTCAGGTGTTTGATGGGATTATAGATTATCATCCTGGGTCTGTAACATGCGAATGGTTGTGGCAGTTGCTGATGAATGCTTGATGGGATTCCTGGATTGTGCTTCAGTTGTTTGCACCAGGTAGGCAGTTGGTGTATAGTTTTAAAACTTGCTTGGTCCCCCTCTGGTTAGGCCTGGAAGGTGGTCACTATGAGACCAGTGTAATGTATCTTTTTATATAAGTTGAGCTGGAACTTCCTTCAGGTTTTGATTCTGCACAGACATGGATGTTCTCCATGTAGGTGGGCCTGGAAGCTTGGACATCCTGGATTAGACTTATTAGACTTACAGCATTGTGAGCAGTGATTTCATTTTTTGTTTTCCTGAGAAGTGCTTCTGTCCTTTGAGCATGTCCTTTAAGGCACTTCTATTGAGGCACTGCATTGAGCAGTATTTTTCCATTTTTTTTGTTTTATGGAGGTTGATTTGTCCTTTGAGCATAGCCTAAAAACGTGGCTTAGGGGGCATAGGACATTGGCCATTTCCTAATGACACCCTTGATTGACATAATTGTGAAATCCTTGCATTTGTCTTTGTGGGGCATTGTGTTTCCCAGAGGCAGGATGTAACTCGGTCGGGGATCCCCTTGTCTGGGCTAGTCGCCTGGACTCCTCATCATCTCTTTTCATTAGTGTGGGGGATGTAGAGGGAATCGTCACCAATGCTGCAATGACTGTCCTCAAATTGTGCTCTTTGGACTTGACCTGGCTTTGGTCTCGTGGTCAGTCCTCATGTAATGGGGGATGTCTAGCAGTCAGGCACACCATTCAGCCCCCTCTCCTGAATCATATGCTGTAATTTATGAGTCACGGTGCTCTAAGTGGCTAAGTCCATGGGCCTAATGTCTCTGGCCCGATATGCAGCCCACCGGGGGCCTCACAGTTCAGTGTTGTCCTGTTGGACATAGTATGTTATTGTTCTGGTGTTCTGCTTTGGTTACCTCTGTTGGTATGTAAGTTGGGAGCCTCTGTGGTTTGTTAGGGTGACACACCTGTTGCTTAGGTATGTCTTTGTTGGTAGTGTGATTTTTTGCTTTATTTTCTGGGGCGTTGCTTTTTTGACTGGTTGGTGTTTGGTAAGTTTTTTGTCCTGCCTCAGTCTGGCTATGTGTTTTTATGTGCACAATTTTATGTGTTAGTCTGCCTTAGGTGTGGTCTGTGTGCGTGGGTGTGTTTGTTGTCTGTGTTTAAGATTACTGATTAACCAATTGTTGAGGGAGATGCTGGTGGTTGTCTGCTTTCATTTATGCTAAGAATATATGAAGGGTGTTACTAGAATAGGAGGTGGAGGTTCTGAGTTAGTTATTGCCTGTGTGTGTAGGGTATTGGAGGTGCTTGAGTTTATTATGAGTATTTAAGAGGGTGCTTGGACAGAAGAGTGTGCTAATATATAATATAAATAGGCAGATGGAGCTTCTAAGGGAAAAAGACTTGTTAAGACTTGGTAGACCGAAAATTGAAAGGCTGTATGGAAGTTTAGTGTAAGATTGTAAAACCTTAATAGTGGGCCAGGCAAGATAAGGAACCCTGTTAACAAAAAAATGCTTATATAAGACTTTAAGGCTGGAAATGGTAAAAGACTGACTTGAAAAGAATAGAAAAATTGGGATCAGAAAAGTTAGGACAGAGTTTAGGCCTGGATTCCTTCACAGGCACTGGTGGGGCTGCTCAAGGCTCCCTGATCCCTTATAGGAGGACAGAAAGAGCTAGAAATGGTCCAAGAGCAGCAGATGGCCGCAAGAGACTAACTTGAACTTCCCCGAGCAAGGATGGAAAACAAGGGTCCCCACACAGTTTGGTGAGCGAGGAGAACCCAGGGAATGCAGTTTTTTTTGGCCAATCCAGAGGAAACACACAGCCACACACTTTGGTGAGCAGTAGTGGAAGTCGTGTGAAAAACTAGTCTGGCAAAGTCGAAAAAAATTTTACTTTTTGTTTTTTGTTTTTTAGGAAAAAAACACAAAATGCTAATAAACAAATAAGAAACTTTTTTTACAAGCAGAAAAACAGCAAAATTCAATAATTAAGCAAGCATGAAAGCCAGAGTGATCAATGATTTGCTAGAAAACCACATAGTTTATTTGTAAGAGACCAAAAATTAGGCAAAAATGAGGACATTCTGCAAAGGACTGGATAGTTGAGAGGTATGCATGGTCCTGTCATGTGAATGATCCAGAACAGACATTAAAATGAAAAAATACTAGAAAGAGTTTCAGGTAAAGAAATTTTGGTGCATTTCTTATGTACATGAAACCACCATGGATTAGAATTAAAACCCTTATTCATAGGTTCATAAATTCATAGGTGTGTACTAGGCTAATGGCCCTGAAGCCTTTATAAGCCTAGCCCATAGAAGTTCCCTGGCATCATGCCGCCCAAAGTTAGTTCCCAGTGCCTCTATTAAGTAGAGCCACTGGAGTGATCCCCCTGGGTGAACTTTCTATTACCCATCCACTCATCAAGATTTCTCTTGAAGAGGGCCAGTGAGGTGCTTTACTTGACATGTATAGGAAGTTTACTCCAGGGTACGGGCAGTCTCTGGTTGAGGAAACTATCCCTCCAGCATGTTCTGTTGATTGTGGTAAATGAGGTTGAGGTCTTTGGATTGTGTGGTGTGAAGGGATTGGGATTTCTTTAGATGTAGCATTTCTAACAGAGTTGGGTCAGACATGGCTTTGTAAGTCAAGCAGAGATCTCCTCTAAATAGGCAATATGAGACAGTTTAATGTCTAGGATCCTCTTCCTAAGGTACTTCTGTGGCCTCTCCAGCTGTTGCAGTTGTCTAGTGAGGTACATGCTAAATGGGGCATTATACTCAATGATTGGTCTAATGAGGAAAGGGTAGAGAGAAACAATGACCTCTTTCTTCCTGGATGCAAAACCCTTGGTAATGAGATGTGCCACATAGGACTTTCTGACCACAGTGGCAATGTGGTGGTTGAAGAAGAGGTTGCTGTCAACCTGTATCCCCAGATCTCTTATAATGCCTTCAGTGTTCAGTGGGCTGCCATTGATGTAGTAGTTAGTGGGAACTGAGATTTTACCAAGGGGATGACGACACATTTTTTGGCGTTAAGCTTAAGGCCATAGTTTCGACAAAAGTTATTGGTCTCAGTGAGACCTTTCTGTAGGATGTCTGCATTACTTGGGGAGTTAATAAAGGCTCCCAGCCTCATTCCCTCCAGTACAACTCTTTTGAGTGTGTACCTTTAACTCCTAGTGGTTGTGGCCTGAGCCTTTGAAAATAAAGTTATCACCTTACAATTTTAACAAATACTCATTGACAGAGGTCAGATATCAATATAATTGTGTTTGCCATCATGTATGCTTCAAGATAAAATATTCTGATACCTTGTATGGTTTTGGAATTATTAATGTAAATATGAACAAGCAACATTTGACGCCTAGAGGAGCAGTAGGTGGTAACTGCAGATGCACCTGGAGGCGTCACTCGGATGTAATGAGTTAAGTCATCTGTGAACTTGGTCAGCCAGAGTCCCTTTGTATTGACCTGGAATTCTGAGAAGTAGATGCCAAACAGGAACAGACCCAGGACTAATCCTTGTGGGACTCCACTTGTGACTGGTCGGCAGTCTGACTTGAAGTCTGCTACTTTCACACTGTGTGTTCTATCTGTGAACCAATTTGCAACCCACCTAGTGATATAGGGGTTAATGCCTAGTTTGGTGAGTTTCCAATAATTCCTAAGTGAGGAATGGTATCAACGACCTTAGCCAGATCGAGGTAGGCTGTATGCACAGCCTTACCTTATTCCACAGTCTTGGTGGCTAACTCAAAGTAGCCAACCAGGTTGAGCAGGCATGATCTCCCTTTCACAAAGCCAAATTGCGTGGGGTCTAGAGTTTGGAGATTTCCTATATCATTTTAATCAGGGCCATGATGATGTGCTCCATAGCTTTACATATCAGAATCATCATGGGGCAATAATTCCCAGGGTCTGTAGTCACTCTCCCTTTATGGAGAGGGATGACTGTAGCAGTGCGCCATTCAGTAGGGACAAAGCCTGAGGTGAGGCTGTGACTGAACAGGGCACACAGATGTGGTGCCAGTTTGCTTTGTAGTTCATGAAGAACACAGCCAGGGATATTATCTGGTCCCATGGAAGCTGTATTCTTGGCCTTGGACAATGCAGCTTTAACCTGTGCTGCAGTAATGCTGGGTACCTGGCATTCTTCCGGTATTGTGATTGGTCCTTTGGGGGGGAGAGGGGGGTAAATTTGGCACTGAATCTGTTGGTCAGTATATTGGTAATATCTGTTGGCTGAGTATAGGAGGTACCATTGTGCAGTTTCTCAGAGTAGATCTGGGTATTGCTGTGGAGGTTCTTGATATAACTATAGAAGGCTTTGTGATTGTTTTTAGTGTCTGCCACAATTTTGCCTTCATAGCTGGCTTTGGAGTATTTGATGAGGTATTTCACCTTTTTGTTGAAGTTAATAAGGGAGTTTTTCCAGTCTTGGCACTTCACCTTTTTCTGCAACAGTTTCTTCCTTCTGTTGTAGTGTTTATTAATGGCAGAGGACCACCAGATTGGCTTCCTTTTTTTGGAGGAGAGCGTCTTGGTTCTGTTGGGTATTGCTAGTTCCATGCATTTGTGTACATGTTCGTACAGTGCATTGGTGTATGATTTGGCAGTCATGCAGCTATTTTCCATTGGCATGGGTGCTGTGAAGTTAGTCACCTCTGTTTTTAGGAGCCCAAAGTCAGTTTTGGAGAAGTTTTTCAAGGTGGTTACCTTTGCAGAGGGGTGTGGGTGAGATGTGGATTTCCATTGTGATTAGTTTATGGTCGGATCTGACCAGGGAGGGATTGACTATTGGTGTAGAGCAATGGTTGCTCATGTTAGTAATAACCAGGTCAAGGATGTTGCTTCCTCTAGTGGGGGTCAGAATGAGCTGGTCCAGGGAATTTGAACTGATGAATTCCAGGAAGCGTTGGACTAGTGTCTTGATGCTTGAGTAGCTTTCCCAGTTGATGGAGGGGTAGTTGAAGTCTCCTAGTATGAGAGTGTTGGGTTGGACCCTGATAGATTCCAGGGTGCTTAGGAACATGGAGTGAGAGTCTAGGGACATGGTTGGGGACCGATAGCAGGCTATAACCTGGATTGCCATCTTACCCAATGTTAGTTGTACCTGAAGTATACCAAATAAACAAAAGCCACTGTAGGAACCACTGCAAGACTGCCCGATTCTCCAAAAAAGATGTGCTTTATTAGTAAATTAAGCACTTTCATATGAGAATACCCAATACTTCATCAGTACCTGAAGTATCTCAGATGCGTTATGCTGGGCTACTAGTCTGGAGGTGTGCATATCCTTTATGAATATTGAGGCACCACCACCTTTGGAGATTTGGTCCATGTTTCGGGGCCAAAAGGTGTGGAATGAGTTATAGCCTGGTATTGCAGGGGTGCTTTCTGCTGCTTTAAACTAGGTCTCTGTTACAGCACACATTTCAATGTTCTCCATTTTGGGTAGTGCTTCGAGTGAGTGCATCTTGAGATTTAGACTTCTAGCAATGAGCAGCATGACCCTCAGATTGCATTTATTTATATCTGTTATGGTGGTGATTTGGTCTTTGGAACACCAGCTAAAAAAGGCACTATAGGGGTGGCAAGATCCTTAGCCAGTATCCGGACTCCCAAGGGCGACAGGTGCAGGCCATCTCTGGCAAAGCATCATAGTCTGTCGATCATGTCATCCCAGGCAGACAGATAATGGATCCTCTTAGAATGACACCAGAAGCTTAGCCAATTGTTGAAGGCAATCATTTTGTCCTTGTATTGCGCTATCATTCTGGGTGATGGTAGGATACTGCTCAGGGCTAGGGTCATACTTGCCTGCCCCACATAATCCAAGAGCTCCACCATGTTTCTTTTCATGTAGTCCAGGGAGGTGCATCTCAGGTCATTCACACCCATATGGACAATGACAGAGTCATACTTGTACTTGTTGTGGAGTGACCTGAGTGCGTGTGTTATGTGTCAGATTCTGGCACCTGATAGGCAGCTGACTGTTACCTTCTCCTTATTCAACCTAGTGAGTGGGACATCTGTGTGCCTCACTAGTGAGTCACCTATGATTAGTGTATTGGGCAAGATGTTTAGCCTTAGGGGCTTAGGTTGAGGGGCACACTGTGGAGGTGAGCTATATGTGCTGTGGTTTGTGCTGTGTTGTGGTGGTCCAGTACATTGTTGTCTTGGAGATCTCTGCTGTTTGGGTAAATTTCTATTGAGAGCCTCCACAAAAGTGGGTGTGTGGTTTGTGTTTTTATGTGAGCGCTGTGATGGTGGGTGTTCTGGAGGGCTATGTGTTCCATGTGGTGTGGTGTAGGTGTTAACCATCTCCTCTTCACCAGCTACTCCGGTCTTGGCTGGAGAGTGCATAGCATCCAGTTTGGTGATATAAATGCATCTCTTACAGGTCTGAGTGTTGGGAGGTAAAAGGAGAGGGTTGCCTGTGTACATGAGGTAGTTGCTACACTGCCTCAGAATGCCCAAGTGTACCAGATTAATAGGAGAAAGCACAGGGAACTGCCCTTTAATCATGCCAGGGGGGGTGGTCGTAACTATTAATTACTGGAGCTATTTCCGTGAAGAATGACTAGTGCTGATGGCACTTAGGTGTGCTACAATAATTGCTACAAAAATCTGTTGACGTGCCAAGCAATTAAGCTATTTGAAGTGCAAGAGAGAAAGAACTAACAAGATCTAAGGAAAAAAATGAAGATCAGACTTTCTGGCACCAGTAATAGCTTACCTCAGCTCGGTGCGCTGCACAGAGCTTAAACAAGTGCAAACCTGCGCAAATGTGGGATTTTAAACCAGAAAGTTGAAAGGGATTGAAAAACTGCCCAAACTACCAATGAACTACAATTTCTGGGCCAGAAACCACTCTTCTTGTTATAGATAGGCTACGTCATGCTTACCACTCCCACTGATATGCTAGAAGGCTTCCCTCCAACACAGAAAGGCTTGGGGAGGCTCAGAAGCTTACAAACAGTCCTGGATATGGCAAATCTGTATCTGGACTGGATTAGTTACAGGAAAGGCGGGAAACAAGCTTAGAATTTTTTTTTTTGTTTTTTACAGAAACGCAGATAAAACAACAGTAAAAACATTTCAAATGCAGTGCAAGCTAGCACACTTGAGTGTGTAGCAATTTTTTTTTTTCCTTTCGGCTTTTCCCAGTTAGGGGTCGCCACAGTGGATCACTTGTCTGCTCATGATTGGCAGTGGAGTTTTACAGTGTTGAGTTGCCAGTCCGATACCCAACCTTCCACAGAAGGCACACACATGCACGCACTCACACCTAGGGCCAATTTAGTGTGTCCAATCCACCTACAGCATGTCTTTGGGATGTGGGAGGAAACTGGAGCACCTGGAGGAAACCCATGTGACCACAGGCAGGACATGCAGACTCCGTACAGAAGTCACCCCAGCCAAGGATCAAACCGGAGAACCTCTTGCTGTGAGGTGGCAATACTAACCGCTGCACCACTGTGGCCGCCCACTTGAGTGTGTAGCAATATTAAAGCAAATACAGTTTAAATAGATGCAATTAAATTAAAAAAACAACTAAAAACAAGTGCAGAAAGCAGTAAATTAGGAAAAAGTCAAAATGGAGACACTTAGAGTATATCTTTCTCCTTCCTGATGCTCTTGCAATCTGCAGGACTCCAAAACTGGATCCGCGGAGCTTAAACAAATGCAAACCCATGCAAATGTGGGCTTTTAAACCAGAAAGTTGAAAGGGATGTAAAAACTGCCCAAACAGCCAATAAACTACAATTTCTGGGCCAGAAACCACTTCTCTTATGGTAGATAGACTACCTAGTGCTTACCACTCCCACTGATAAGCTAGAAGGCTTCCCTCCAACACAGAAAGGCTTGGGGTGTCAGAAGCTTACAAACAGTCCTGGATACAGCAAATCTGTATTTGGACTAGACTAGTTTTTCAGGAAGGGTGGGAAACAAACGCAAATGTGAGCTTTTAAACCAGAAAGTTGCAAGGGATGGAAAAACTGCCCAAACAGCCAATAAACTACAATTTTTGAGCCAGAAACCACTCCTCTTTTGGTAGACAGGCTACGTAGTGCTTACCACTCTCACTGATAAGCTTAGAAGGCTTCCCTCCAACACAGAAAAGCTTGTGGGGCTCAGAAGCTTACAAACAATTCTGGATACAGCAAATCTGTATCTGGACTAGACTAGTTACAGGAAAGATGGGAAACAAGCGCAAATATGGGCTTTTAAACCAGAAAGTTGAAAGGGATGAAAAAACTGCCCAAACAGCCAATAAACTACAATTTCTGGGCCAGAAATCACTCCTCTTGTGATAGATAGGCTTCCTAGTGCTTACCACTCCCATTGATAAACTAGAAGGTTTCCCTTCAACACAGAAAAGCTTTGGAGGGCTCAGAAGCTTACAAACAGTCCTGGATACAGCAAATCTGTATCTGGACTATAGTTATAGGAAAGGCGGGAAACAAGCTTAACAATTTTTGTTTGTTTACAGAAAAGCAGCTAAAACAATTCAAATGCAGTTCAAGATGCACTTGAGTGTGTAGCAATATTAAAGCAAATACAGTTTAAATAAATGCAACTAAATTAAAAAAATGACTAAAAAGAAGTGCAGAAAGCAGTAAATTATGAAAAAACAAGTGGAGGCACAAGCTTCGTAAGTATTTAGTTATTATATAGTATGTTGTTATATTATGATTATACATCTTTTGTGCTATGTTGCATCTTTTATTTATTAATTCATTAGCAATAAGTTTGCAATCATTTATTGGCTTAAATATACAAGGCAACATCCCTTTCAGGCTGTCTGTCTCTGACTTTATTACATGTTTTCTTTCTTTTGCATTAGACGTGGGTTGGGATTCAGAAAAAAAAATGTATTTATTATTTTAGTTATTTATTTATCCTTTGTTGACTAGGTTAGTCACTCAAGGCTTGCAGCCTCTTTTCAGGGGAGACCTGAGGTGGTAGTGATACTACTAGGGGAAATTTGGCCAGAGCATCATGGGACTTCCATTACTCTTTTTGATAGGTGCTGTGGGATCTTTTACATCCAGCTAAGCTAACACCACCTTAAGCAGAATGGACCTTGATGTAACATCTCATCTGAAGAACAGCACACTCAGGAGTGCAGCACACCCCTTATGTTGCACTGTAGTTTCTGCAATTGATCTATCTTGAGTGGAAATAGAACCCACAGCCTACTGCACCAAATGTGAGTGTGCTACCTGATGCGCCACAAAAATAGTAACATGATCACATAGTGAAAAATAGTACAATGAAAGCTGCAGAATGTCAGCCAACTTAACAGGGTCGTGATGAGCTTAGAGCTGCATAAGGATGCTTATTTCTAGTGAAAGTAACATACATTATGCAAATTAGTGGATTTATCATTGTCAGGTCAGATAACCTAGGTCCAATGGCATGTAGGGAGGATACCCATGATAATGTGCATTCACATGCACATTGATCTGCTGCCCCATTTTAATACAGGCACAAATGAGACCCCAGACAAGGGCTACGCAGCAATGTCCCTACCACTTTTATGTTATAAATAGGAATGAAATTGGAGGATAGGACAGTGAGAAAGAAGGAAGACAAGCACAGGAAATTCCAGAAAGTCCAGGGGAACAGAACAGTAGGGTGGGATGGGATAGGTTTTTTTTACCGGACATGTACCCTTTTTTAAAAAGGGATAGAGGAGAAGGTAGCATAGGGTAAGTGTGTGTACAAAGGAGGATTTAGGGATGGTGGCAGAGACAGACATACAGACATAAATGTCAGGCAAAGACAGACAAGGGAGGTGCTGATACATATGGGGGACCACAAAAGAGAGATGCAGGCAGAAATACAGACAGAAAGAGGGAGGACACTTGGTGATAGGTATGACTGAACAACAAAGGGGAGTGACACACAATGAAAGGGGAAAGGTGATGTAAGGACTGACTGCCAAGCTGTACAACAGTGAACTGAAGCAGAAATCAGTGACCATCATGGACTGTCCAAGCCACTGGTGGATACATTTTTAGGGTCATACAGCTCTGTGACTCCACAAGTTTTATGAGAATGTACTTCAGGGTGCCAGTACAGATGTCCAGCCATCTGTCACCCAGTCATCACCAGTCCTTCCACCTACTACTAGATGACCCAACAGTATCCCTTGGTGACACTCCCCAGTGGGGAGTCTACATCCACCACACTGGAGAAGCAGTACTAGATGTTACCTCTAAATCCTCTAGGCCACTTCCCACAGTATGACCTTCATCAGCCTGCAGAGACCTAGCAGAGTCATGGTAAGTCAGGTGAGGGTATAGTGAATGCTGCTACACCACATCTAGCTCAGTGGCTAAGAATGCAGAAAACTTGAGTGTAAATGAGAAAAGCAAAACTCAGGACAAATAATGAAATGAAAAACATGATAGTGATAAAGGGAAGAGCAAACCAAATCAGTGATTATTTGGTTGTTCTACAATATTTTATATTATAGGCCCTGAAAAGGGATATGAATTCATCTGAGGAATAACAACACAAATGCAATATGAAGGCCTGGGATACAGCTATTAGAGAACTATGTGGACTACCAGATGTGCTATGATATGAGGTACCCCATCACTAGTGTGCAGGACAATGGCATAGTGTATGGGTGTCAGACAGTGTCAGTCTACTGGGCAGTGGCGGCTGGTGACTTCAAATCAAAGAGGGGCTGCAGGAGACAGCTGAATGGGTGGGGCCAATGGAAAGGGGTGTGGTTAACTAGAAAGGGGCAGGGCAGGGCTATGCTCAAAACCACAACAACTGAAACTTTGATTAAATATGGCTGCATTGGGTGCCAAACCATCATTGCAAATGTCGGATCAAGACAAAATGAAGTGTAGAAGAAAATAATATTTCAGTGCATTGGCTACATGACAGCTTACTTAATATCTAGATGGAAAGAAAAAGGTTGTGAGGCATGAAAAAACAAATAACTTTTTAAATACATTACTGGAGTGCCAGTCAAAATCAAGTATATATAAAAAAAAAAAAAACAAGCATCACTCAACTCAAACAAATTTTCCTTGCACTGCAGTTCTAATTATAATTTATATTCAGCTTTATAAACGTACCAAGTAACATGCTGAAAGTAGCAATCTCTGTGATACCCTCACTTGTAAAAATGTTTCTTATCCAAAAAAAACCTGCTGCCTGACAACTATCTACTTGTTCATGGAGAAAACATGATCAAAGTAAAAAATGAACAGCAAACAAGAAACAAGCTCAAGATAAATTGCTTAAAGGATTACTGTATAGGTTATCGACCACACATGATAGATTGTCATTCTGTTTAGTTTACGGGTAAAGCCTGCAAAGATGACTGCGTCTCCAACAAATGTAATACACTTCTGAAAATACTGTAATACTGTCCTTTATTACAAATACTTGTCATATGCATTTCAATACCTAAGGCTTATATGTTATCTAGTTATGTAAATATTCTCTGCATGGCAACAACAAAAAGGCTTTCAGTGTTGGTAATTCTTTAACAGTATGCTTATTAAAGCTTACTTGCATCTTACAATGTCAGACAAGCTTATCTGATGGTCATTAAAGCATTGCTACTTAAATACAGAGCAACAGGGCACTGTGACAGCATGCATTTTCTAAATAATAAGAAACATAAATCAACAGTATAAAAATATGACAGAAAACCAGAACATTCTGCAAAATCACGGACAGGTGAAAAGCCACTGCTGTACTTGTGTCTACCTTGGATGGAGGAATACTTTGCACACTTACACTGCATAACTGCTCCCTGCCTTTCTTGGACACATGCAGAGTCACTACATGGGGAGTGGGGTGCAACAAGTATGTCACAATTTGAAATGTCTCTGGCTGACGGTGATGGCTCTGACACATTTGTCAGACCTCTCAACCTTAGAGCAAGGAATCTGCACAAAGCCATACATAGAAGTGGGACAAAGGCCCAAAAATAAGGACAATTTTTAAATATTGCTCTTATAAACTTAGAAATATAATAGAATAGTAGTAGGTCTTGCATTAGTATGAATTTTCTGAAGGGTATGAAATCTGAAACTCAAATGTCCGTCATTATTTTCTAACTTCAATCTTTAATGATTTGCCACTAATTTGCTAGAAAACCACAATTTTATTAAAAAACGGACCAGAGAATGTGATGCAAAAATATAAAATTGCCACACAATACAGCTGGGAACCTGTCAAAGAAGGGACACTTTTTTAATATTAGCACTGTTAACTTGAGCAGCTGACAAAATAAAAGAATCTACATGCATTTCTGAAATAAAAGTAATCTATAACTCTGATCATTACAGTTATTTATAATTGTAAACCCTCCGTTTTCTTGCAAAATTGCCATTTTGCGGAGAGATTATTAGGGGGATAGCAACATTTTGAGCCAAAATAGGGGACAGTTGAGAGGTTTGGATATTCCTAATTCTATAAAGTGATTTATTTGCATGTACCTCTCAACTTCTTAATGCAGGAAATCTGGACAAGGCCAAATATATTGGGGGAACATACAAACAGTACTAAAAATTCCTCTTGTATGAACTTAGATAGTTGATAAAATAACAGGTCTTGCTTTAGCATGCATTTTTCTGAAGGTTATGAAGGCTGTGTCATTATTTAGTGATGTCATTCCTAAATGATTTGCCAGAAAACCACACATTTTATGAGGAACAAACCAAAAATAAGAAGCAAAAATGTATTCATTCTGCAAAGATCTGGACAGTTGAGAGGTATAGTTCAGCCAGGGCTGTCTTTGAGTTTACCGTCTTTCCCCTCTCACAGACTCATTGTCAAATGGAGCCTCCCCCCTGCAGCCATTCCAATGTCCCATTACTTGGCTATTTTACCCCATTTACCATAAACACTGTAATGTGCATACTGATTTACTTCTGTGATGATTTGGATTTGATTTGAAAGTTTTATTTTGCATTTTACAGCACAAACACTAATAGACAATCTGCTAAGCAAAGCAATGCAGTTTCACAATGAAAATACTTAGTATTAAAACTTCTCTGCCCTTGAAACTCACATTCATTGAAACAGCATTGAATCCCACATTCAAAGAAAACATATTTTGCCAATGGAAGATAAAGATTAACTTTGGGCTGTTTTCAAATCATAGCCCCCTTGCACATGAAACATACATGAGTTCTTTGATACACCTTCCTGACTGTATTAAATAATATTCCTTCTATAATGCAGTACAGTTGTTAGAGGGAATTTTAATTTATTGTTTTGAACATTTTTCCAGTAAACAATGAAGCAAAAATGCATGCACCAATAATGACAAAACTGCCCAATTCAGAACATTTCCATAATAAAAGTCTACTCAAACTTCTACAATCCACCAGTATCAGTAAATATGCACAATCTCTGAAGAAGTCAAAGTCATCTAAATAATTCCACATTAAAGAGATCTGTAACTAATGAAGCAAACAACTTTATAGTTTATTGTTTCATCTACAAATAAAGTACCTGTTGCCCTTGAGGAATAAATTGCATATGTTAAATTCCAAAAAGATAAGCTAGTAATATTGCAACAGGGGATGGATGGCAAACTGATAACAGGTTCATAATCGCTAGGTATCTTCACCAAAAAGGACTGCAGCATCCACCCCCTTTACAACACAGTACAGTATCAGCAATGCATCTACATACTGTGGGAGTAGAACGCACATCCTTCTGCATCAAAAGCAAGTACACTACCTGCTGTGTTATTAACAATGCAAGCAGACTCAGCATAAGCAGCACTAAACTTCTCTTCCCTGCAGCTCTCAGCTCCTTGTAAAATCTACTAGACACTGAGCACGTATCTCTCAACTTTACAGCACAAGAAATCTGGAAAAAAGCCAAAATGTATTGTGGGGGAGACAAAAGTCCAGAAACCAGGGACACATTTTAAACATTGCTTGTATAATCTTGGAAAATTGCTAGAATAAAATACTGTGTTACTACCATACATTTCACTGACATCTCTTGAACCCAGGACCTCGTGCAAAACAGTTAAAGCAACATGCCACTATGCCAAATCAGGTGTTTTCTTAAAGAGAGGAAGACTGAAACTTAAATGGCTACTATTTAGTGAAGTCAGTTCTCACCATAGCTGTCAACCTCTTAGAACAAAACACCTGAATTACATCCATTCCAGAAACCACAGATTTTATGAGGAACAGAAGAAAAATATGAGGCAAAAGTCTGCTGAGTTGTCACAGATGGTGGTGGGTAGGGAATTGAGGCTCTTGCTACCTAACTCTAAGGTACAGGGTTCAAACCTGAGGTATTCTCAACCCACCACCAGATATGAAGTGAACCATTTTACACACACACACACACACACACACACACACACACACACACACACACACACACACACACACACACACACACACACACACACACACACTGTATCCTGCAATAAATCTGTACTTGCACTCTGTTTCAGTTTCTCCTGCAATAATTCTGTACTTGCATGTTGTTTCAGTCTTTGTATCTTTCTCCTGCAATAACTCCATTTCTGTTTCAGTCTCTGTACTTAGTGTTTCTCCTGCAATAAATAAATCCACAGCTTCATTCATTCAGCTTTCTCCTGCAATAAATAAATACACCATTTCTCCTGCAATAAATAAATCCACAGCTTCATTCAGCTTTCTCCTTTCCTGCATTTGTGCTGGAATGCACACTTCCGGTTCTCAGCTTGGAATGCACACATCCAGTTTCTTGGCTTGTTCCAAGACTGCTGACTTTTCAGTCCGATCCCCTTCCAGTCTATGCGGTTAGCACCGCATAGACTTCTAGGGAATCAGCAGTCTGCTTCCTTCTTTCTGAATCCAGACTGGAAAGGCAGCAGTCCGGATTCGCTTTGTATGGAGAATTCATAGGACTGTACCATTTTGGTTCACATCTGGGGTGTGCTGCAGTCCGATATCATGAGCCACCACTGCTACTGGGCATCATTTCAATGAAGAGATAGGTAATCTACACAGTTGAACTACACAGCCCTGAGGAGGTTAAGAACAGGTAGCATACAGCCTATGTCCAATTCTGGGAAGTGTGGCTGTGGCATCAATATAAAGAAAAACTGATTTAACAGTGTAATGTTTTTTGTTTTTTCTTTGTTATTTCAAACTGTTGGCACCTTTGCAAACTATATTTATTTCAACTCTGTTTAATCAGCAGTATGTGTATGTTTCCTGAGACCTAAGTATGGGTGGTCCTTTTTATGTAAATGTTAAAAAGGCGATCGAAGGAAAAAATGTATAAATTGTGCAACTGAAATATTAAATGTAACTTTTTACTTCTCCTGTGTACTTCAAAGAGGCAGCAGGACTGAGTTTTGAAGGGATGCAATCCATATATGCAAACAGTCAACAGATGTTTGTGAAATATTGAGTTTTTTATATTTTATTCATCACAGAATCATAGAGAATACAAGACAATTGAGCCTTACGGCCATTCATCCCTTGTCAGTACCCACTCTCAGACTGATCCTCCTGTCTGAAGGAGTGCCTGGCCAGTCAAGCCAGGGGTGGGTATGTGAATGCCCATCCAATCATCAAGTTCTAGTTTGAAAGAAGATATTGTATCACACTGTGTAATTATCAGTAGGAGTCTATTCCAGAGGTGTTGAAGGCTCTGTGTAATAAACCTATTGGAAACATTTGAAATGTTGGAGTTGGCTAGACTGAGTCCAGAAACACAGAGACTGAAGGGCAAATGGACTTATATATCAAGTCTGATATAGCCATTTTCTGGAATAATCACTTTTCTCCGAGGTATGGCAAGTTTGTAGTTGGTATATATAAGTTTGGGGGTGGTGGCTTGTCCCTCACATTGAGAAGTGCATTGGGGCAAAAAGAAGTTTAAAGGACAAGAACAATGTTCAGGATTTTCTCATCTGACATTTCAACCTTTTTTTTTTTGGTCTGTTAGCACTCAGCATTATTTGCTGGTTAAGATGTAGAACTATGGTCCTGGTATTTTTGAGACTATTTGATTTGTGGAGATATAAGAGATTCAGGACCACTGGGTCTCTAATGTCTTAGAAGGCAAGGCATAGATCTGCCCTCAGGAGTCTATAAGATACTGAATACAGGGACACTGCTTCCATTCTTTTCTGATAGTTTTGGAGTTTCAAGCCAGTGATCATCTTAGTTAGGACCCCTGGGATCATTTTAGTTGTTTGATGTGTCTAGTGAGATACATTACAAGGAGGGAATTGTATTCAGTAACTGGCCCAATCATTACCAAATATAAGGAGACAATGACCTCTTTAGAGCCAGATGATATCCCTCAGGGTTTTGCATATCAAGTCATTCACCCAGTTAAGTGGACTACCAACATGTTTTAGTCATATGTGTTATGTGAAAGGGCCTTAAGGGTCCATGAGATTAACTCCTGCCACCTGAAAGGCAGTGCTCACTCACCTTAATCTTTTTCCAACCTAGTGACAGGAGAATCAGCATACCTGACTCTAGTCACCAATCACTAAAATGTTTTTATTTGTAGGGTAGATATGTTTTAATGTAAGAGGCCTCCATGTTAATTAAATATCTGCATTTCTTACAAACATAATGTTTTGCATTAAGTAAATGTTCATTATCTGCGAGCATCACACATTTTCTACACTGCCTCAGGATTCTAAGTGTGCAAGGGGTTTGAGGGTTAGTATAATATAATAGTTAAGGTGTTTACCTTACAGTCACCTTTGAAAGATACATTGGCTAGGCTTAACATGCCCACAAAGGCAGCTAGCCTTATATTTGCCTATAAACCTATAAACAAGTCTGGTAACAGAATAGTAACAATTAGGCTGACCTTCCATTTTAGTCCAAAAATCTATTTAAATATTATACAGACTTACTTAATGAAACAAAAGATATAATTTAAGTGTTATTGCTAGAGGTGCACTTCTTGACTATCTGGACTTAATTGAAGAAGTTTAACTTGAGTCCATAAACATTAACCCAAACCGTATTCACCCAGGGGACTTCTTCATTGATTGAAAAACTTGTCTATCCCCTAACATGTATGCGCAGAGATTTCTAAACTTCATCAATATAAACTCTCTGGACCAGCTAGTCTGCACACCAACCAGGCATGAAAAAATCCTAGACTTGACCCTCACCAATATGGGATAGGTCAGCTTCATACCAATTGTAACTGCCTCCCTTGTCAAATTGGGTCACAAATCAGTCATATTCACTTTGAGACTGATGCCAGAAACATCCCCCAATATCTCGATATTCAGAGATTATGTCAGTGTTAATCTACTGAAGTCGTGTGTAGACCTAGCTAAAATAAAAGTTCCCTTCCAACTCAGTGACCCTACTTCTTATGCTGAATCCTTTACTGCCAAACACTATGGACTAAAAGGACATAGCCTATCTACTAGCAGATAAATTTGGCCTTAACTTCACACCTCTTAACCTGGCTGAAGTCTTCCAGAAGATTACTGAAGGAATAGATGACAGCAAATCAAGACCCAGCACAAATCTAGTCCTCACAAAGGCATTCAGCACTATCCCACACTCGGGTATCATTGATATCTATGTCAGGTAAATGTTAATCGGGTATCACTGATATCTATGTCAGGTAAATGTTAATCGGGTATCACTGATATCTATGTCAGGTAAATGTTAATCGGGTATCACTGATATCTATCTCAGGTAAATGTTAATCAGGTATCACTGATATCTATCTCAGGTAAATGTTAATCGGGTATCATTGATATCTATGTCAGGTAAATGTTAATCGGGTATCATTGATATCTATGTCAGGTAAATGTTAATTGGGTATCATTGATATCTATGTCAGGTAAATGTTAATTGGGTATCACTGATATCTATATCAGGTAAATGTTAATCAGGTATCATTGATATCTATGTCAGGTAAATGTTAATCAGGTATCACTAATATTTATGTCAGGTAAATGTTAATCAGGTATCACTGATATCTATCTCAGGTAAATGTTAATCCGGTATCATTGATATCTATCTCAGGTAAATGTTAATTGGGTATCACTGATATCTATCTCAGGTAAATGTTAATCGGGTTTAATTGATATCTATCTCAGGTAAATGTTAATCGGGTATCATTGATATCTATCTCATGTAAATGTTAATCGGGTATCATTGATATCTATCTCATGTAAATGTTAATCGGGTATCATTGATATCTATCTCAGGTAAATGTTAATCGGGTATCATTGATATCTATCTCAGGTAAATGTTAATCGGGTATCACTGATATCTATCTCAGGTAAATGTTAATCCCTTTGTAATTCATTGGAAAGCAAACTGACCCACAAACAGAACCCAGGAAATTAGGGTGGGGTGCTCTACCTCCTCCAAAGGACCTGTCACTAGTGGTGTACCCCAGAGTTCAGACCTTGGGCCACTCCACTTTAGCATTTATTTCTTGGAGGTCAAAGTTACTGCTAACGGTTTATGGCTTACTAAGTTTGCTGATGAATGTAAACTTGGTGCCATCATAAACCCCCTACAGGGCACCAATATCCTCCATGAGGTTCTTTCTTAATCCATTAGCTGGTGTCAAAACCATGGACTAAAACAAAATTCCAAGAAGTGCATAATAGTATCCTTTGGCAAGCAGGATGTTCCATATGGTTATCACACTGCAACAATGCCTAAAGGTTAATTCAGTGGTTTGGGACCTGAGAACTTATGCAGACAATGATCACCATGTAGCCACTCTTGTAAGAAAGCCTTTTCTATTGCACTACTACTAAAGATATGGTATCGATACCCAAGGATGTGATCAGTCAATTGAAGTCTGCATTCATTAGGCTGATCATTGATTATAATCCTCCCTTCTGTATGTACATGTCCAAAACATCTGACACAAATATACTATACTATACATATAAGTGTATATATATATATATATATATATATATATATATATATATATATATATATATATATATATATATATATATATATATATATATATATATATATATATATATATATACTTTCTTACTAAGAAAATAAAGGGCCTACATCATAAAAGCCATGATGAATATTTCAAAGCCTTGTCCCTCTTCTTGGTGTCATATAGGCTACTGACTGACAATCTCTACTTGACATACAGAACCTTAATAGACCTTAACCTGTCAGACCTACTGCACATTTGTAAGCCTGATGGGCGCATGAACAACTGCTCAAGAAATTATAAATCTCTTTTGCAGCATAAACAGAACACGTGTGAGCGACAGAAGTGTATCACAGAGAATGCAATTTCGTTGGCATCAACTTCCTCTCCACATAAAACAAAGTACTTTACTTACATAATTTAAATGTAATCTGGATGAATGGATGGTAAAATACAAATTCACCCCTTGTTTAGCACCCTTGCCTATCATGGATGTGGGCAACATATAAATGTTCTTATCTCTAAAATATAAGGGCTAAAAACTTCATGGGAATGTATAGCCAGGCTTCTAAAGATACTTGTAGATTAATAGCCTAGTATGTACCCATGAGTCTATTAACCTATTAAGTTAGCTCTGTGCTAATGGACAATGCATTGTGGTTAAGCAGCTGTACACAGAGCAACACAGAACAGCAATATAGAGCAGCTGTGAGCTGGTTTGGACACTGTAGAGCACCAATGGGCTGCTACAGGCTACTAAGAGCACAAGAGGTGCTCAGTGTGACTCATCATACAAATATTAGTAGCTGTCTGCGTCACTAGGTACCACTAGTTAATAGTGCTAATAGGATTTGGGGACAATTGTGGTACAGAGAAGGTTAATGATCAAGATGCTTGCATATATACAGGGCACACTGCAGCAATTTCAGCAAGAAGGAGCTTAAAAGACCACATTAACCAACAGCAATACACTTAAATTCTGCCTCAGTAGCAAGCAATACCCTAAAGCAGCCTGGATTCTCATCTTCTGCTGCCAGAAGAGAACCACTAATCTTTTTAATAGCAAATCCAGAAATTAGCAATAAAACATTCCTAGTTATATTAGTACAATCAATATTAAGCAATATTGTTCTATTATGTGGTAAAGAAACTGATGTAATTATACCTGGTTCCTAAAAAAGAAAATATTATATAGGGGTCTGAATGTGGAAAACAGAATTGTGTGATTACACTTGAGATTTTTATTTTCCTGTGAGAAATGAAAGAAACGTGGAACTAAAACCAGTGTGAAGTCAGATATTCTTTGCTTAACAGGTCTTGGTGACTTCTATGAAGGTTTGCTGTTTGAATTCTATCTTGTATAATTTTACTAATTTAGAATAGTTAGGTCCAGTAATTCTTCAGTTCAAGGCAACTAGGGTATTTATTTAGCGGTAGAGTGGCTTCTTCTTTAAATATTCAGCCTGTGCAAATGACTGTTATTTCTATATTCTCTGTGCATTGGCTTGACTTTAGAATCTATAATGTGCATAAGCACGGTTTTGACTTGTATTCTGCCGAAGTCAAACCTTTATTTATTCAGTTTTATGATCATGTGGATAGCATGTTTATGTATGCATTATTTATTTTCTGAGAAAGAAGCATTATTATTATTATTATTATTACTAAACAATGCAGGTGGCAAAGCTATGTCGTCCACCTCTAGAAGCCAGATCACTTGAGCATATGACCAGTGAGATATTTTTTTTTTATAATTCGTTTGTTAAAGCATCAGTGGTCAGGGAACTGTTATGTTTGGTCTCTTGCCATATCTGGAGTGGTAGCAATACTACTGTGCCAGGCAGAAAGTTGTCGTAATTAGAGAAGCCCATAACCAGGACAGCATCGCAGATTTCCTTTATGTTCTTGAGGCCAGCTTACATTTAGTAAATCAGATTTGTATGTACTTTTCTTTTCTTTTTTTTAATTTAATTTATTAGGTGCCAGTTTGAGTCTAGAAGCCATTCCTCTGGTAGCCATCAGACTTACTTGGGGCAGTGGAGAGGATCCAAGCACCATATCCCCTATCCCTCACATACTCATATGATACACCAGCTGGCAGTGAAGTGATAACCCCCTCCAGTGCCAGTGTGGTCCTCCACACATAGATAACAAGAGGTGCAATCTGTCATAGTGGTACAGGGTGGCAACAGACAGCATATTACATTCTTCAAAATACTAGCAGGAATACACAGGTGGTGCATTTATCTCTTGCTATTGTATATTTTAGTGGAATTGATATTGATCTACTGATGCATTTTATATCTGTGGAGCCTTTCTTCCCTGGACTTCACTGAAGATGAATTCTTGTCCAGTTGGACTTTCCCTGTAAATAAAAGATAGATAGATAGATAGATAGATAGATAGATAGATAGATAGATAGATAGATAGATAGATAGATAGATAGATAAATAGATATATAGATAGATAAAGCCTTGTGGTAATACTATGTCCTGATAAACTGAAAACCAAGTGCATCACTGCATGAAAGTCCATCATTTGGATGTCCATGGTATGCCAGGTGTACTCGGCACATGCATGGGCCATGGCATAGGCAGTCAGACAAATGTCAGGCTGACAAGGACAGTATGGCATACCTGCATGGTGGTCAGATAGGTATGAGGTATGCAAGAATGCCAACCAGTAATGTACAACAACAGAAGCCTATGCCTGTAATAGCAATTTTCCACCCAAGACAGTCCATCCTGCAGTAGAAGGGCACTGGCTTGAATACCTGGGAGTAGGAAGGACAGTATCACACTGTGAATGATACGTGCAAGTTATATATACACAGAAATGAAAACAAACTTTGACAATAGGATGGGCATGCTAGCCTTCTCTGGCAGATCACTCTATTCTTCTATATCTTCAAAAGTGCTAAATAACATCAAATACACATCATACCCAATAATAATAGGCAAACAATAAGGGCTATATTTATAAAACCAGTTATCAGTTAGACATACATACTATAGAGAATTCTCACTGACAGTCCGCAAGCTATGGATCTAGACATAGGCACAAAACTGGACCAACTCACTGAGCTGGTGGGCCAGGTACTAGCTGACACACGCCATTAATGTTGAGAATGTTCAGATTAAAGTGCACCCTGAAGCTTGTTTTGCCAAAACAGTCTTTTTGGAAATGGCCACTTACAAGCTACATGCATGCAGAAATGCTTTGCCCACATGGATGTGTATGAACAGACTACCCACTCTTTACAGGAGTGACTTTTTTCTGGAAGGTAGATGGCTGAGGAATAATTTGCACATATTGGGACTCAGAGAAGGGACTGAAAAAGGGAGTGTCTCTGATTTGCTTGAGAAATATGTTCTGGAGGCTCTCAGTTTGCTTGCATCAACCCCTATTTCTATAAAAGAGCCCTTCACTCTTTGAGAAAAAGAAGTGGAATATGGGTTCCACCTCAGCAGATTATTTTTCATCTTTAAAATGAAACTAACAAAGTGGAATATTTTATCTATTGCAAAAGAAGAATGACCATTCCTCCTATGTCTAATGGTCACTCTTTATAAAGACTCTTCCTGAGAAACTACTAGTGCCTGATGAGCTTATGCATTAATTTGCCAGGTCTCTTATAGGAATGGTATTCCAATTTTTTTGAAATAAGTTGTGACTTTATGCCTTAAATCTCAAAATCAGACAAAAACGTTTTTCATCTCTTGAATTTGCCTTGGCTTATTTACAATATTTTTTTAAAATGTCACTGTTGCTAATGAAACATGTGCAAAAGCAGTGGATGACACATCTTCTATGGATCACACTCCATCCTCCCTGGCACATATTAAGAAACTATGCGGCTATCTTAAAAGACTACAGTGAAGGAGGAAGACAATGACTTCAGGAAACCCATCCTTCTCTAGCCATACCTGCATCTCATTCTACATGCCCTAGGAAACAATTGAACAAGGTGTTGCTTTTTGAACCAAAGGATACTCAAAATACCACTTCTTTGCAAGCAATCTCAGCACACAGCCAATACCCTAATTTGCTTACTGATGAACCACAATCTAGCTTTACCTCCAAACCTTCATTCTCCTTTGGGATTTGTTCTGGGCTTGAGAAATGAACCAAACCAAAGACATTGTTACCTAAGTCCAGTTTCAGCTCTTGGAATAACAAAAGGACCTTATTGATTGGTTAGAGAGTTATTTTCTTGTGTTTATTTTCCCTGACATAAAGCGTTTAGTGTTACTTCTACTAGTGTTCTGTTTTTTTTTTTTGTGTTGCAGTGGAGACTTTAGTAGTTACTCTGTCATTAATCCCTTCTACCCATTTCCCTGTCTTGCACTAAGATATTGCGAGAGCACTAAGGGGGGCAATTTCATAGTCCTTTTTACAATCTGTGCATTTCATTCACGTGTGTGTTTCAATCGTTTTTGCTGTGGGTTTTCACTTTCAGGTTAATATTATTATAAAGAATTAGTTCTTTTCTTGTTGCATCCATTACTATTTCCTATTTAGAGCATAGCATGATGATGTCACTCATATCATTAAATGCAAGGGGCTATCTTTCATATAGAAGCATAACACTATCAAGGAATGGTTAAAAAAGAAAACGTAGGAATGCAAAATAGCTAGGAGGCATATTAAGGTTTTATCTTCTTTTTGGGGATGGAGACATTATCCACAGTTTTAATGTGAAATCCAAACTAGGGCTAATATTAATATTTACAGCATCCCTGAATTGGACCTGGAGAAGGTGACAGTATCACATAATACATGGGTTCTTGCATTGTTGTCTTTCCTGATGTCTGTGGACATGGGCTCTATTTATGGACCTAATGAAGATGATTCCAATTTTTTTCTGACTTGTTTAGTAGGATTATATCTTTGGGGAGAACATGAATACAGTAACAGGTGATTTTAACGTTACGCGGGATTCTATCAGAGTTTAAACTAACTGTCAGAGTGTAAGACACTTTAAGTTGATGAAAAGTATTATAGCAGCTTGTTAATATTTTATCATTGATAGATATATGGAGGTAATGGAACCCATCTAATACATTTTATATCTTCACCAACCCATGAGGGACCTCTGGAAGCAGACTTGACTATTTTCTGGTGTCAGCAGCCTTGCTACGTTCTTTAGAAGGTTCCAGTGTTACCATGGCCCCCAACACAGACCATGAAGTGGTTTCTGTCCACCTATTCCCTTGCTAACCCTTTGTGGGAAAAACTTCTGTGGGAAAAAGATCCTGGAAGTTAGATCCCCTTATCCTTAAACACAATTTTCTTGTTAAATATATCATTGAAGGGGTTAGCATTTAGTGTCATTAACCCCCCCCCACACACACACACACACGTCTTCCAATTAAGACAAGGTAGGAATCATTGAAATCAGAACGAAAAAGTTTATGCTCTGGGGCCGAGAGGTTATTTTTAAATTTGATACAAGACAAAATTACCCCCCCCTCCCCCAAAAAAAAAATTTTAACGAATGAACTCTGGAATGGGTGTAAGCAGCCCAAGTTTCATAACCCAACTATCATTAAGCAATGCAAAAATGGCCACGGGAAAAGTGTCATTTCTTCCTTGAACAGGCAGCTGGACAAGCATGGGCATCTGGGAATCACCACAAGTTGTTTTTAGCCTACAGGCTGAAGCAAAGGAGGACTAAGGCTAGTACTCCAAGTATTATAACTCATTCTGGGTCTCATCTGGAGTCCACCCCAAAAAGTATAGCCAGAGTGTTCTCTGAGTTTTTTTTGAAAAAAACTCTGTCAGAGTGAGGATACCCCAAATGATTAGTTAGCGCAAACTGATTCCTTTTTCAGGGAAGTAAATTTACCTGTGCTTTGTCAATGTCATAACGCACAGGTAACACATCATATCACTGAATCTAAGGTTAAACAAACACTCTTGTCATTTTGTAGAGGAAAGGCTCCTGGCATAGATGGTATGAATATAGATCTGTATATAGCTTTGACAGATATTCTGTCCTTGCCTCTTACTTCTTTTTCATTCTTTTTGTTTTCCCAATCTATACATTTTTTCTTCGACGTTCTCTAGCATAACTGTCATACACAATTCAGGATAGTATATTAAGCTCCCTCACAAATACAGACCTGCTAAAATCCTTGCTCACTGATTAGAGGGCATCTTACCAGATATTATTCCAGACAACCAGACTGGGGTTTATTAAAGGAGAGAGTAACACTGACCACCTATATGCACTTCACATATTTTCAAGGGATGAAAAATGTTCTTGAACGTACGCAGCTATTTTCATAGATTTTGAGAAGGCAGTTGACTCCATTCAATGGACATACACATGGTTAAACATACATAAAATGTGTTTACCCACTGAATTCATAACTTCAGTCAAAGCTTTATACCATAAGCCCAAAGCCTGTGCCTTTTCTTCCCCTTTTTCTTTGGAGAATAGCAGACGGCAAGGATATCTTCTTTTTATTGGCAACAGAACCTCTAAACAGGTTTCCCAATAACCTTTTATGAAGTACTAATCAGTTTCTGCACTCTGACAGGTCTTAGAGTTAATGATTTCAAAAATGAAATATTGCCAGTTAAGTCATCAACTGAATCCTTGGGACTGATTATAAACTTTTTTCCCTTTCGGTGGTTGAAGCATTATCCCTGCTATCTCCATACACCTCTAAAACTGTAAGTGCAAGAAATCTGGTCAAAAACAAAAATAATGGTGGCACAAATGCCCCAAAATAGGGACAAATTTGAAATATTGCTCTTATAAACGTAGAAAGTTAATATACTAAAATGTTTTGTATTAGCATGCATTTTCTGAATAATATAAAGTCTGAGACTCAAACATTTATCATTATTTAGTGACATCAGTTCTCAATGATTTGCCTAAAAACTGCAAATTTCATAAGGAACAGACCAAAAATATAAAACAAAAATCTAAGCATTTTGCAGACATCTGTGCAAGTGAGAGGTGCCTATCTCAGAATCAGACTATACACTGATATTCAAGAGAAGCTTAAAATTAACCGTAGAGATATACGGGACAAAGTTTTTTTTTTTGCCTGGCATTTCCTCTGTCTTTCTTTAACGAGTTTTATAGCTGCCATCAAGATGATTGCTGTTTTACCTTTTTAGACACATCTGCACTCCATCCTCTCATCTATGTTTGAAGAAGACCACAGAATTGCTACACATTATTATTTGGAATGAATGGAGGAAAAAGACTGAACCACTAAATCCAGTGTAGTTTCAGGGTTAGGGATTTCTGACTGGCCCATATCTACTTAGGCCTTCATATTATCATCACTATTTTCCTTAAATCACTCTGCTCTTCCTCTCTGAGCTCTAACTGAAGCTCAGATCTTTGAGTTGTTCTCTCCCTTTGGCTTAAGTTGATATCCAAAACCCTCCCCAAACACCTCAAAGGGTGCCACTCTATCTCTTTAACTCATTCTCCCTTTCATTCACTTGTTACTTCCCTTGACAGGTCCAGTATATTGGGGACAGCTGTTCCCTTCTGGGGAAACCTCTGCTTTCTTCTTTGACAGACTCCTGGTTGTTGACCATGCTTGGGATAAGCAGGGCATCGGGTGGTTATCCGACCTTGTGACTGAGTGGAGACAAACATTGGTCAGGTCTGAAATCTTGCGACAAGACTGGGCTTTACCCTGGACTGATTTTTGGAAGTACTTGAAACTCCATTATATGATCAATAGATCTTTTTGACTTATGTCCCACTTGTCTTATCCTAAGTAGAGCCCTATCTTTCTGTCAACACATGTGGGAGCCCCTATAAGGCAATAAATCTGTGCAAGCTCTTAACTGAATCTATTCAGGAAAAGACTCATAATTCTGTAACATCTTGGTTCCTCACTGTCAATCCTCATTTTCACAAGAGCTGTATTAATACCTTAGTTAGTAGCCTTCAGGCATTCCAATATGCCTTTGAGAAACACATACTCTTTATGCACAGGGGATATAGTGACCAAGCCAACTCATTTAGCAAAGGCTTTGCACATGGCTTGATTTACCCACTGCTATCCATAAATTTTGGGACTATCCCCCATTTCACCAATTTCAACCAACCTCTCTCCTCCACTAAAGCCATCATGTGGGCTGAGGTCCTCCCTACTCTGAACTTTCAAAACTTGACCCTGTCTGTATGGATACTTCAGTTGTAATCAGCTATTAGGGCATATATAACCTCATCTTGGAAAATGCCTGCTTCTATCTCTGAAAAAAGTATGTTGTCTTGGATCCTTAATACAGGAGTCCATTCACCAATATATATTTTACCCCTGTCCAAGACTTTGCCTGTAACACTCTCCCCTCCTAACATACTAAGATATGTCATATGTGGTTAAAACTTTTGCACTTTTTTGACATCTCAATAATAATATGATATAACATCATATCTTCCTGACCATGCTTGCATGTTTTTAATGCAACTTCTTTGTACCCCATAATGATATTCTTATATCTTTACATTAATTGCAGATGTCTTGTCATAGGTTCATAGGTATGTACTAGGCTAGCTGCTCTTGCAGGACATTTTAAGAGCTTAGCCAACTTCCCTTTTTATGCTCAAAATAACATATCCCATTTGATTATAGGTTGACCTTACCTATCCCATGGCTAATAATTATATATCACCCCTAATGAGAACAAATGGGATCATACCATATATAATTTGAAGAGACCCATGCATGGAATAAAGCATTTAGGAGCTGTATCTGTCCATTAATAGTACAGGGGGCAGTCATGGGGTAAATTTTCTTTTTCCCATCCATAATCTAAATTGTGCTTGAAAATGGACAAGGTTGTACTTTTTTATGTGGGTGGGAAGTCTGCTTCATAGCAACAGTATCCTCTGTGAAATATACCTGTTCTGTTGACGTAGCTAGCAGAAGAGGTTTAGATCCCTATACTGATGCTGATCTGATGACGTTTGACTTGCTGATGTGCACTATATCCATCAGTAATGGGTCGAGGATGCCTTGTATGCCAGACATGGCTCACCTCTTAGCAGTCTCTAGGATAGTGAGTAAAGAGCCAGCCCATGTAGGGCATGTTGTTTAGTCCTTCTATCCTTTTAGTAAGGTTTCTCTGTGGGTGTTTCAGTTGTTGCGTGTGTCTGGACAGATACATGCCAAAGGGGGCATTATATTCAATGATTGGACTAATGAGGGCTGAATAAAGGAGGACAATGCCATTCCTAGATCTAGACACAATCCCTTTGTTTACAAGCTGTATGATATAGAAGGATTTTCTTACAACAATAGACACATGTGGGTCAAAAGTTAGGTCACTGTCCACATAAGTTCCCAAATCCCAAACAACTGGGTCAACCTTTAGGGGCATATTGTCAATATGGTAGTTCCCTGGGGTAATGACTCCTCAAAGGGTACAATAATGCATATTTTGGCATTTAGTTTCAGCCCTTGATTTCGTTATTTATTTGAGACAAACCTTCCTGCAGGATAGCTAAGTCAATTAGTGATTCAATGACAACTTCCCATATTTTCATTAAATAGGTGACATAGGGGTTTATTTCCAATTTATTTAACTTTTCTACCATGCTGAGTGGGGAATTGTGTCAAAAGCTTTGGCCAGGTCGAGATATGCAGTGTGTACCATTTTGCCTTCACCCATTGCTTTCATGACCTTTTCAAAAAAATCCACCAGGCTGAGTAAGCATGACCTGCCCTTGACAAATCCAACCTGAGATGGTTCTAGTGTTTGGAGGTTCCCTATGTCCTGATTGATTAATTCCATGATAAGTTTTCCATGACTTTGCATATGAGGCTGGCCAGACTTATAGGTCTGTAATTGCTTCATTGCTTGGCTCTGTGGAAGGTCCTCTGTTAATCGGGAATGACTATAGGTGTTCTCTATTTGCTTGGTGTAAACCTCTATGGAGGCTGAGATTAAGCAGTGTTGTTCAGGGAGTTGCTAAATCATGCTTCATGCTATTTAAGATGCATGCAGGGATATTATCAGGACCCATTGATGCAGTATTTTTAGTTCTGATAGCACTTTTAGGACTTGGTCTTGTGTGATAGTTGGAGGTGAATCAGTTTCAGATATATCTTGAGGGACAGACAGAGGGGAGAAAGAGGTAAAGTTAGAGCTAAATTTATTTTCCAGTAGGTTAGTTGTATTTTCAGTCTCAGTGTTGGTAACATTGTTCACAATCTGCTCAGTGTATTGCTTTGTTGTGCTTTTGAGATTACAAACATAACTGAAAAATGCCTTGTGATTGTCTTTGACTTGCATAGCTATTTTAGCCATAAACTTGGCTTTTGTGGTTTTATTAAGCTCCTGAGTTGTTTGTTTATTTCACTAATGAGGGCATAATATTCTGGGAATTACTCTTCCTACTTTTGGCCAAAATTCTTTTCCTTTTGTTATAAAGCTTGTTGATATTATGGTTCTACCATCTGTGTTTGTTTCTGGGTTTTGCCCCACACTTGTTCCTATGGGGGTACAGCTGGATGTTTATAGCCCTGAGTTCCCAGAAGACACTCCTGGTGGTGCACATACTGCAGCTGCAGGAAGATCTTGGTCTCACTGCTGCAAAATGCAGGACCCCATCAAACATCAGACCTTCCAGAAGCCATAACGGCTTGCTAGGTTGATACCAGGAGGAAACTAGTAGCAGAACTGTATTGACACACATTGCAGACATGACCTGGCATGCATCAACAGGCAGTATGGGAGTGCAGTGTAGCCCAATGCCAATGTACACTAGCATGACCACAGCTTACATACATACATACACACAGGGTGAGAAGAACAGATGCAGCCTCATCACATGTTGTAGCATGCCTTTGCCTGCACATATACTGTACATTAGCATGGCAATGTAACACAAACCATGACACTGTCATGCCATCTCACTTCTATGAGCCATTGACTGAGTTACAGAAAGTCATGGGTATACACATGTCATAGAGCTGCCCAGGCATGCTGACAATGACCTACCATGTGTGTTCACAGGCAGGCATAGGCACAGTAACACAGTGGCACATTGTAGGGCTACTGACATGCTTTGCTTCATGGGAGGTTCAGAAACATTTGCACTAAATTCTTTCATTAGAATAATACATTGCTATGGGCCCTGTAATATTATAATAAAAGCAACAGTCACCATTGTGGTGCTCATTGATTTTGCAGCACTATAGCAAATACATTTAAACAGAGATTATTGTAGTGTTCTACCCAGTATAAAAGTGTTCTACCCTCTTGTTTTAAGGGCACATGGGCCAACATGAGTAACCACTGCAGCATCACTATAGTATCATCCACCCTGGTAAGTTCCAACCACAAAGCGGTCACTTTCGAAGTCACCATCTCCCCGATCCCCCCTCTAGCTAGGATCAGACATAAAAACTTTTCCAAAGCTGATTACAGCCTCCTGAGGGAGGGTATAAACAGCTTCACAGCCCCCTCCCCCTCTGTAGGAATGGCACCAATATCCCAAACTGCACCAAAGTACTATACAAGGATTTATATAGATGCATGGAATCAGGAATACCTGACAGGACTAAATCATCCTCCATAAGGAAGAGTAAACCCATCTGGTGGACATCTGCAATAAATAAACTCTATAACAAAAGGAAAAAAAAATTGCTGTCCAAGACCAAGAAAGAGCAGGTGCCCAATTGGAAGCAATGTCTCCTTAGACTGAACAAGCAGATAAGAGCACTAGTGAAATCCTCCAAAGCAAACTTTGAGTCCAAATTGGCCACATCTACTAGAGACAATCATAAGGCCTTCTTCACATATGTCCACAACCTCAAAGGAAGCACCCAGATCTGTTCAGAACTGGTGGTCAAGAACACCACATATACAAATGCCATAGATATAGCAAACTTCCCAGCTGACAGATTCAGTGAAAACTTTACCCCTCTGTCCCCCCATCAGTAAATCAGGACATCCCCAGTACCTGCCCCCTTCCCCTCATATCTAGGGAACAGGTCATCACTGCTCTCTCAAATGCAAAAAATACAGCCTCCATGAGACCTAATAGCATCCCAGGCTGCATGCTACGTTAACTCAGGCAGGAACTTGCAGCACCACTAGGCACCCTATTCAACTAAAGCCTGAGTACTGGCTTCATCCCAGCCGAATGGAGGACAGCCACTGTCATCCCTTTACACAAAGGTGGAGCATCCACCAACCCAGGAAATTATAGCCCCATCAGCCTAACTAGCCTGATCTGCAAGGCCATGGAACGGATTATCATGGACCTCATTAACAAGGACATTAGCAATGTCCAAACACTTGATCCCACACAGTTTGGCTTCGTCAAGGGGAGGTCATGTCTGCTAAATTTGGTCGACTTCTTTGAGACAGTCAGCAAAGCCATGGATGAGGGGAAGATGGTGCACACTACCTACCTTGACCTGGGCAAAGCCTTTGACATTATCCTCCACTCAAGCATAATACATAGACTCTCTCAACTAGGCATCAATCCATATGTTACCAGATGAGTAGCAAACTGGCTCACTGATAGAACCCACATAGTCAAAATAGGAGAAAACACCTCAAGCAGTAGAACTGTAACAAGCGGCGCATCCCAGGGTTCAGTCTTGGGGCCTCTGTTATTTGGGATATACTTTTCTGATGTGCAGGCAAAAACCAGTGGGCTATAGCTGACCAGGTTTGCAGATGACTGCAGGCTGGGTGCTGTCATCAATTCCCCTAGTGATGTGGACGTCCTCCAAGAGGGTCTCACTCAGACAAATGACTGGTGCCAGAAACATGGCCACAAGTTGAATACCAAAAAATGCATCATCATCCCCTTTGAGGAGAGTGACATCCCCACAAATTATCACATTAATAACAACTTCCTAAGCACTCAATCAGTCGTGAAGGATTTGGGCACCCAGGTTGACAGCAACCTGACTTTTTACCACCATGTTGCTTTCCATTGTATGGAACGACTTCTACATGGCCCACCTCATAAGCAAGGGTATCTTATCCAGGGACAAGGAGGGCATATCATCCCTGTATTCTTCCCTTATAAGGCCCATTATTGAGTACAATGCCCCTTTTGGCATGTACCTCGTAAAGCACATGTAGCCGCTGGAGAGGCCACACAGGTTCCTCACCAGGAGAATCTGGGGCCTCAAACATCTGCCATACACAGATAGACTAAAAGCCCAATTCCTCTACTCGGTTTCATACAGACTCCTCAGAGGAGACCTCTGTCTGGCATACAAAGTGTTCAAGGGACCCCACCTTGATGGGACTGCTGCATATCTGCAAGTCAAGCTCCACTCGAGTAACCCACACATGCGGCCTCAACCTGGTCTGTAACATCAACAAGAATTTTTGGTGGGACAGATTTGTGTTCAGAGACTCCCCTGTCTATGGCATAGACTCACTCTCTACATCAAGCAGAGTACCTCTTTACCCCTTTAAGTGCAACCCAGATAACTGGATGGGAAACAGAAAATATACCCTTGGGATTCCACACATGTCCCTGCTGGACAGGGGCATCGGGTGCTGATTTGTCTAAACATGGGCTAAACTCTTGGCTAGGCTTATGAAGGCCTCAGGGCCAATAGCCTAGTAACCTCCTATGATCCTATCATCCTAAGGGTAGGTGGAGATGCAGAATGGATTATATGTACCTTATTTGGGGGTGTGGTTGTTCAACAGCAACCTGCAGATAGTGGAATAGAAATTTGGAGTGCAGAATAGGGCATATGGGGCACAGTCCAGACAGCTGTAGCCCACCCATTGTACTTCTGAATGTCAGGGATCAAATGACCATCCACATAGGTTGGCAACACAAAGAGGGATGTTGTGGACTGTACAGCCTCTGTTACAGGAGTGCAGCTGACATACAGAGAGAGAGAGAGAGAGAGAGAGGGTTGAGGTAGGGTAAGCACATCTGATAAATAGTAAAAGCTGTGGTGTGTTCTGCAGTATATATGGCAAAGTGGTTTGGCAGGATACAGGCCTGTATAGGCAGATAACAGGGCGCATGTTACACACTCCATCCCCAAACTTTCCCAGAAGGGCTACTGTGTAGATGTGGCCTATGCATGTGGTGTAAAGCAAGCATATTACTTGTTGCAGCCACATCAATCATTGTGAAGTGGTACACCTCATGGTATATATATCGGTACCCAGGCACTCACCATAGGTACATCTCCATATGTAGAGGAATGTAGCTGGCTCTGAAACTGCATCAGTGGTTTGAAATGTTCTTCTTAATGGAGACAGTGGTGTGTTACTGCAGACTGTATGTGTGTATGGAAGGCACATTCTAAGCTCAGACAGGACTGACAGGACCTTCTGGGAACATGAGTGGCAGAACAATAGTACTTATGCGAATGTTGTTGGTAGCCACAACAGATTGACACAAAAGGACCACCATAGGGTCACTGACATGACACAGCATGCCTGCATGAAAGACAAGTCATAGCATAACCATAAATGGGGATCCACCATCATACACCACATTCACTGACACGGAAGATTTTTTGAGGTTCCTGTCTAAGAGTAGTGAGAAGATGCTGAAACCTGGTGGAGATCTGGATTTGGAGGCTGGACTGGTCACAATAAAGGGAATATTTATCAGGGAATCCATGAAGGTATTAGCACAGTCCTGTGGTGCACCACTAGTGTGAGCATTTTTATCGCAGACATCATGATATCTCTCCCATGTCTGGGATGCAGGCATGGCAGCATACAAGACAAGATATATTTATGTTCATTCTTTGTGTATCCATTTTCTGCAGTGCAGTCCCATTGACTCCCTTACAGAGTTTCTGTACACACAGTAGTGTTCGACTATGATTCTATTGGGAGAGGATTGTATGTTAGGTGTGATCGGATCTATCTGTGACGTGCAGCATGATGAGATATACCAACACTGAAACAGGCTGCAAGAACACCCTCCAACATGTGATTCCCAGCTAATACAGATACTACACCTTGCATCTTAATGTAGTCTGTCTGTCTTTGTTTACCACAAAATAATGGTACAAAAACTCATTATCTGAAGCTTCTCATTTAACATTTTTGTACGTCTCAGAATCACACCACCATGTTGTTTACCCTCATTTGAATTGACCATTGGTCTCATTCCCATAATGTGGCTCATTTGCATGTAATTATACAGTTATTTGCATATGGTGTTGATCTCGCTATTTTGCTGAGTAGCCACAGTACAGTCCATGTCTCTGAATCTGTCCTACCCTCTTGTGTTTATCTATTTATTGATGTTTGTTTACCTGGAAAGTCCAACTGGGTTGGAGCCCATTTTCAGCAGAGGCCCTGGGAAGAAAGTTCCAAAGTATTACAAAACATTTTAAGAATAATAATTATACAATAATTAAAATAATATGAAAACAAATCATCATCTTCTTTCGGCTGTTCCCATTAGGGGTCACCACAGCGGATCACCTGTTTCCATTTCTTCCTGTCCACTGCATCTTGCTCTGTCACACCAACCACCTGCATGTCCTCTCTCACCACATCCATAAACCTTATCTTAGGCCTTCCTCTTTTCCTGTTACCTGGTAGCTTCATCCTTAGCATCTTTTTCCAAATATACTCAGCAAACCTCCTCAGCACATGTCCAAACCAACGTAATCTTGCCTCTCTGGTTTTGTCTCCAAACCTTCCAACCTGGGCTGGCCCTCTAATATACTTATTCCTAATCCTGTCCACCCTTATCACACCCAGTACAAATCTTAACATCTTTAACTCTGCCACATCCAGCTCAAAGTCCTGCCTTTTTGTCAGTGCCACTGTCTCCAACCCATATAACATAGCTGGTCTCACTATCGTCTTGTAGACCTTCCCTTTCACTCTTACAGGTACTCGTCTGTCACAAATCACTCCTGACACTCTTCTCCACCCACTCCATCCTACCTGTACTCTCTTCTTCACCTCTCTTCCACACTCACCGTTACTCTGAACTATTGACCTCAAGTATTTAAACTCATCCACCTTCGCCACCTCTAGTCCTTGCATCCTCACCATTCCTCTATCCTCCTTCTCATTCACACACATATATTCTGTCTTAGTCCTGCTGACCTTCATTCCTCTTCTCTCTAGAGCATATCTCCATCTCTCCAGGGTCTCCTCCACCTGTTCCCTACTCTCACTGCAGATCACAATGTCATCTGCAAACATCATAGTCCACAGGGACTCCTGTCTGATCTCGTCTGTCAACTTGTCGATCACCATTGCAAATAAGAAAGGGCCCAGAGACAAATACAATTTAAATAACGATGCCAAATTAGACATAATATGAAAACATTAGTTGAGTAGATACAAAGTATATTATATATAGGATCCCTTCCTGCCTGCTCTATGTGAGGTTGTGTGCGATTAGCTGACCAGGTCCCTGATACCATTCAAAACAAGGACATTGCTACCCCAACCAGCCTAGAAGACCATCCACTCACTTAATGAGTGTTGTTCCCTCAGTGGAATTCCTAACCAGCAACAGTGCAGTATAAGAACAATGTATGTTACACTGTGTACTCAGTAATCTTACCACTCTAAAACCAATTGGTGTAGACCTTACCTTGTAACCATTATACGCCTATGTAAAGGTACTGCCCTTGGTCAGCTATAGCACTCCCTGCGCACCGCACGCCACTACCCCTGTTCTCTCTCTTGTTCAAATCACTCACCTTCCCTCATAACCTTACTCCCACCCACGTTCTCTGCCAGTTCTTTCCCTATACCCTCACAGCCTTCTATTGCCTCACTCCTCACAGACATACCTGTTTGTGTCCTCCCTCTGACCTCTCTCGTACTTATAGAATCCGTCTGTCCTCTCTCCTACTCATAAGATCCCTACTCTCTCATTTCCCTACCATAATCTCCTTCCACCCACCTCTATAACCTTTCTCTCAACCGAGCAGCTGTCAGCCTCTCTGCTTAGTTCGTGCAGTTACATTCAAAGCAGGCCCTGGGCATTAACCACAGCATACTCTCCCCTATAACTCACTATTCTACCCCGTTACTGATAGTTTTTTCTCCTCTAGTTTGCTAGAACTATTTGCGTGTGCTGCGCCACCTATTGGTTTGCCTTTAATTGCTCATCCCTTCTCCAGAAACTATACATCCCAATTCACCTCCTATAACGCACTGCATCTCTTAAATCACACAATTGGCTTTGGCGCCATTCTCTCTCCTATCCTGCCTGCGCTATGTGAGGTTGTGTGAGATTAGCTGACCAGGTAAACCATTTTCTGCGATTTATATCTGTTTTGCTAAGGTTTAATGTGTTGGAATTGCATCTGCAATAATTGCTCTACCTGTCGATCTAACATATAGCTGGCCAAAGGTGCATAGAGTTAGTAAGTAGCCTTATTGGTGTTCCTCACTGGAAAAGCGTACTCATCCAAATTGTATTTTTAGCTAACTACTGTTGGGGCATTTAGGAGCCATGTTTATGGTTTGCCTTGATAATATCTGTATACAATAACATTATATACCCTGTTCCTGTGTAGCTGTATGCTACTTCACAGAGCTGGGATCTGAGCTATGTATTGGCGTGCTTTTTATTAACTGTGTTTATTGTCAGTATCATACTGACTGCAAACTGAATTACTACTTGCCCTGTTATTGCGAGTGTTACTGCAGTCTAACTGGGTCTGTGCATTGCGCTTCATCCTGTGCAGGCTTTTACAAACCGTATTCTTGGTTCATTTTCATCGTAACTGGTAACAGTCACCTTAACTGACCTGAATGTGCATTTTCTAACATTCTGAGCTGTTGTTGGAACATTTTTCTTGGAAGCACATTCTCGGTTTGTTTTGCCAGCTACATTATCAGTTCTTTCTGAAAGTAACTGAGAGCAGTCATCTTAAATGTACTGTTTGTGCATTTCGTACAACATTGTAAGCTGTTTTAATGACTGGGCAATGCTGAACAAGTTAAAACCCACCCCCTATAATTCTACAGCTTTTATGAACAGTGTTTTGGTTCAGTGTGCTGAAAACTGTTATCTGTAACAGTACTGACCTAAGTAATGCATTTTCCTAATGCTGTGTGCGGCTGATGAAGCCAGGGCCTTACTGGTCAACAAAACAGCCCCTCTATATTGCTGAGACTTTGCGACCTGTATTTTGGCGCATTTATTGACTAACTTTTAAGAGTAGTGTTACAGGACTTCCTGTTGCATTTCTTTTAATATGGTGAGCTGCAGGTGAAGCCTGGGCTTTGCAGATCTCTGAAACAACCCCCCACTCCAGTATTTCAGACTCATTCCGTGCCTAACTCTTAAGAGCAGCATTACAGGACTTCTTATTGCATTTCTCTAATGCTGTGAGCTGCCGGTGAACCCTAGGCCCTGCCGATCTAATAAACAACCCCCCACTCCATTGTTTGAGTCATGTCTATGCTCCCATAGTAGCCCTCACTGTGTCTGCCTATTAAATAGAGATTTTGTCTGTCCTAATAATGCATATGGTTTAGTCTACTTGTTTAGTTGTTATTGTTAAATGTATAATGGTGTTATTTGCTACATGAGTTTACCACCTAATAATGCATAAGGATTAGTCTACATTTTTATTTGTTAATGCTTAATGTATAATGGTGTTAATTGCTAGATGAGTTTACCACGTTGTTTGCTAACTGGATATTATTTCCTACTCAGGTTGCTCTGCACTTTAATCATACTCAGGTCTCTACTATCTTGCTACCCCTTTCTGCTGTCTGTCATTATAATACAACTAACTAAATCTTCTACCTTCCTCTTACTCCTCTCATATCTTGGTCCTATAGGACTCCTCTCCTAACCTAACATTTACCTCTGTCTCCCTCATTTCTCCTCCATATATATTCTCTTCCTAACCTATTCCTTCACCTATTACTTAGTCCTAATACCTCACTACAGCTGTTGACTACTACTATTCACCTCATACTTATTCCCTCTCTTCTCTCTCATTGTTTTCCAGGTCCCTGATACCATTCAAAACAAGGACATTGCTACCCCAATCAATCTAGAAGACCATCCTCTTACTTAATGAGTGTTGTTCCCTCGGTGGAATTCCTAACCAGCAACAGTGCAGTATAAGTACAACGTATGTTACACTGTGTACTCAGTAATCTTACCACTCTAAAACCAATTGGTGTAGACCTTAACTTGTAACCATTGTACGCCTATGTAAAGGTACTGCCCTTGGTCAGCTATAGCACTCCCTGCACACCCCACACCATTACCCCTGTTCTCTCTCTTGTTAAAGTCACTCACCTTCCCTCATAACCTTACTCCCACCCCCGTTCTCTGCCAGTTCTTTCCCTATACCCTCACAGCCTTCTATTGCCTCACTCCTCACAGCTATACATGTTTGTGTCCTCCCTCTGGCTTCTCTCTTACTGATAGAATCCCTCTGTCTTCTCTCCCACTCATAAGATCCCTACTCTCACCTTTCCCTACCATAATCTCCTTCCATCCACCTCTATAACCTTGGTCTCAACCTAGCAAATGCCAGCCTCTCTGCTTAGTTTGTGCACAGTTACATTCAAAGCAGGCCCCTGGACATTAACCACAGCATACTCTCTCCTATAATTCACTATTCTACCCCCTTACTGATAGTTTTTTCTCCTCTAGTTTGCTAGAACTACTTGAGTGTGTTGCCCCGCTCCGTTTGCTACGCTCACTTGCTCCCCTACCCTACCCCCATTCCCACACACCCCAATTAAATTTCATTTATACTTTGTAGACCAATCCCCCAACACATCCATCTCACAATTAGCCAATCAAACCTCACTTACCATCCCTGACTAAGAGAGTCCTTAATCAACACCAGTATACTTTGAATATTAATATCACTCCTACAACCTACCTACTCCTCTAACTGAACAACATGTCTTATATACACTTCTCCCACCTACTAAAATTATTATATTCCTCATCAACCATCTTCTCTTTCCTTCTTCTGTCACTCCTCTCCTCCTACCACATACATGTTAATACCATCTCTACTCCACCATGGCAATCAGATTCCACAACTAGTCTGAAACAGGAAGAACATTTTCCTATATCACCCTATAACCTTTCCTCCACCCATTCTCTCACCTCCCTTTACAATACCCTAAAGTACAAGATCTGTACCCCAGCCTCCCAGAAACAGTTTAGGATATTTCACAAACTTAACAAGTTCTATCTATACCTCCTCCAAAACCTTACTTGCTGCAGGGACATTCATCCTAACCCAGGACCCAACAGTACTTCTCACAGTACCATTCAGCAACCAACTCCACTATATCTAAGGCATCCTTATCTCTACTCCTTTTAGACATCAATGTAAGAAGCATTTGTAACAAAACCCAGGACCGTCATGCCCTACTAGCTCTATACAAGCCAAATGTTGTGGTGCTATCAGAAATCTGGCTTAAACCTAAACACCATGATAATGAAATCAGTGCCCCTGGCTACAGCATCATATGTAGAGACAGAACAAGTAAAAAAGGAGGCCATGTAGCAATACTTTTCCAAAACCAACTCACTTTTGAACAACTTGAGTGTAACTCCCAAAAAGTAGAAGACATAGAACTAATTTTAGGCAAATTAAAACTCAACTCCAACAAACACATTATAATTGCAGGTGGTTATATCCTACCAGGCAATAATACTATAATACTTGAAAACCTACTAAACTGGATGTCATCCCCCCTTCCTCATGAAACTATAATATTAGGTGACTTTAACATTGACTGGTCTGTCTGTTCCAGCAATAATCCCTCCACCTGTATAAACCTCCATGGGTTTCAACAAATTATTACTGACCCCACTAGAAATGACAAAACCTCCAAACGCCAGTCTATCTTAGACTGGATACTGCTATCAGACCCCACTCTAGCTTAACATTCAGGCTGTCTCCCTGACAGTTTCAGTGATCATCAAGCAACCTACTTAATAAGGAATCAATCCCACCACATTAAACAACCTATCCTCAGAGTAATATGCAACAAAAAGTCCTTCAGACCTATAGACTTAATCAATTCACTAACATGTTGCAACTGGACTCCCTTAAAACTATTACCTCTTGATGATGCTGTGCAGTACTTCAACTCAACCTTCTTAAACATCCTAAACTGTCATGCATCTCCAGAACCATTAGAATCAGAACGAACTATTCCCCATGGCTAACTAAAGATACTAAAACCATAATGAAAGAAAGGGACAAAGCATGGACACAATTCCAGAAACAAAAAACCAGCATTACAAGACAAACTTATCTAGAACTATGCAACAAAGCTAAAAGACTGGTAAAACATGACAAAACTAACTACCATACAACCATGCAGGAAAAATACTCCAACAACCCTCAAAAATTCTGGGCCAACATAAACACTTTACTGCACCCGGGAAAATCCACCACTCCTAACCCTTTTCTATCAAATAACCATGAAAATATCCCCACCCAATTCAACAAATATTTTACTGAAACAGTCCAAGCCCTAGCCAACACCCACAATTCTACTAATAGTCCCTTACCTAAAAAGACCCCAACCCACACCAGTATAACAAACAACTCCCCCAGTTTCTCCTGGAACTAGTCCCTACCAAAACCATTGCTAAACTTCTCAAGAAGCTGAAACCAACCACATTGGTGGCTGACAATCTACCTGCAGACTTCCTTCAAATAACTGCTGAAGCTATAGCCCACCCAGTGTCCATCCTCATAAACAGGTCAATATCAGAACATAAAGTACCTCATACCTGGAAAATATCACATATTATACCTCTGCACAAAGGGGGTAAGTCCCTTGAAATTACAAACTATCGCCCTATTGCTATCCTAGCTCCTTTATCAAAAATAGTAGAAAGGGTAGTTCATTCCCAACTAATTCAGTACCTCCTAAAACCTAACCTGCTATCCATATCCCAGCATGGCTTCAGACCTTGCTATAGCACAAATACAGCACTACTTTCCTTTACCAACACTGTCAATCACCATAGAAACAATGGCCTATTCGTATCCTCAGTATTCCTAGACTTATCAAAAGCCTTCGATATGGTGAACCATGGTATGATCTTAGAAAGTCTAGCAACACTTAACATAAGGTCCTCCACCATATCATGGTGCAATAACTACCTAACAGACTGTCAGCAGGCAGTTCTATGGCAAGAAAAATCTTTTACCAGTAGGCATAGGTGTTCCCCAAGGGTCCATCCTAGGACCTCTGTTATTCTCACTGTTTACTAATCAAATAGCCTCATCCATACCCTCTGCCTCAGTTGTGCAATATGCCGACAATACCACCATTATATGTGTCTCCCCCACCCTACATGAACTAAAAGCCATAACCCAAACAAACTTCTTCTTAGCTGAGGAATGGTTCACTAACATAAAACTTATTCTTAATCCCCAAAAAACAAGCTCATTCTCTTTAGCCCTAGTAGATCTCATCCTATAAATAATGATTTTACCTTAACTTCTAGAGACAGCATACAAATTACCCCACCTACACACACAGAACTGTTAGGTGTTGAAATCAACAATAATCTAAGATTTGACATTCATATCGCCCAAACAATTAAGAAAGTCAACAAAAAGCTTGGTCTCCTCTACAGGAATAGACAGTTCATCACTAGATCTACCAAGGCCACCTTAGCAAGAACCCACCTTTTATCCATTCTCCTTTATGCCTCTCCTACCTTAAGTAATCTTCACCACAGTGAACTAAACAAACTGGAATCCTGCTACAACAAGATTGCCAGATTTGCTACTGATTCCTCTCATAGATTCCATCACTCTCTTGCCCTTAAACAACTAAATTGGCTTGAATTACCTCAACTACTCCTACTCAACCAACTCTCAATAGCATATAAACTCTACTACCACTATGATAAGACCCCAGCACTTCAAAACTTAATTCACCCCTACACCACCACCAGAACCCTTAGATCAAGTCATCAGAACCACATAAATGTCATCAAACACAAAAATGATGCAGGTAAATCTCTCTTTGCCTGCGCTATTGCTAGAACCTGGAACTCACTCCCAAGCCATCTTAAATCTACCACCTCTACTTCCCAATTTAAAAAAACTTATCAAAACCCACTACATAACTAATTGGCACTACACATGTTATTCATCGGGTTAGACCATATCACTGTGCTGGTGCTAAGATGCTGCTAGGGATAATTGACTCATCCCTATGTCCTGTTGCCAGTAATCTGCTTAGTATCTAATGCTTGCTACCCAACTCAAGAGAAAAAAAATTGTTTTATTTTTTTTTTCATTTTATATATTCACTGATCACTTACGTTGGAATGTTCTTTTATACTGTACTATATACTGTATGCACTGCATATATGTATCCTATATGTATATTACTATTATGTATTTTTAGATGCTGCTGTGTTTTCACTATTGAATTGTATTGTTTGCTTGGAGCTTTTCTACCTGGGCCTCCACTGAAAATGGACCTGCATCCAGTCGGACTTTCCCGATTAACAAATGTAAAATAAAATAAAATAAAATATAACAGCAGTTTAACAGTTAGAGAAATTTTAGCCAGTATATATAGAAATTGAAGGTAAGGTAGTTTAATACAAAAAGAATTGCAATATGAAGTGAGAGAAAAGCAGGCTTACAGGATATTTAGAGAGAAAGCCAGGGGAGAGAAATTGCTAGAAGTATGGAAGTGAGTGAAGGAAGAATAAGGAGATGTAGGTATGAATAGATACTTGTCCTCATTTAGGGATATAGTTTATCCTGGTGTTGAACAAGAACAAAGTCAGTCTTTTGCTAGAAAGTCTTTCAGAATGGTGTTGAAGGATGGGAGAAAGGGTACTGGCCTCATGGATACAGGTAAGGAGTTACAAGCTTTAGCAATATGGTATGAGTGCAAACAATCACCCAGCAGATTTGATAGGTTTGTGGACAGACAGGATCATTGGATCATAATGACTGACTAGGAACATAGCTGTATGTATGAATGTTATTTCATGCCAGACAAGCACATGGATTCTGGATAATTTTATAGGTGGTTAGAAGCTGTGCATATGTTAGTTGATGGGGTACTTCTAACTAGTTTAGACTTTTTAGAGCTATGCAGTGGTGGTTACTAAAATGGTCATTTGCTGCAGATTTAGCAAGTTTATTATAGCATTATTCAAGTTATGATTTTTATGATGCCTGAAGGTTAGTAAGGATGGGAGCACCATAACGTTGAGCATGAGTTGTCAGTTACACAGCCATGTTTCAGTTACTGTTAAAGCTTTCTGAGTAATTCTTTGGAGGTGAGCCACATTGTCAACTTTGCAAATGAGTATGGAGTCATCTGTGTACTGTATTAGGGAGGCCTGTTGTGTGGATGTGCGAGGGGTATTAGTGAGAATGTTAAACAGGAAAGGACCAATGATAGAGCCTTGTGGTACAGAGGTGGTGACTGGTAGGTATGGAAAGAGGGTGGAGCGCCATTTTACTGATTGATATGTATTGGATAGGTAGCTTTTGAAGCATAGAAGGGTAGGGTGAGAGAGACCTAATGAGGGCATTCAAAGTAGAAGTTTACTGTGACAAATTGAGTTGAAGGCTTTAGACAAGTTAAGAAATAAGAAGGAGACTAGTTTGTCTTTATCTCTAGCTTTATTAACAGTATCTATATAGGTTAGAAGTGCAATATTAGTACTATGGGAAGAATGGAAGCATGTTGTTTTAGGGACAGGAGTTCTTCCTGCAGGAGATAGTTTAGCAATTGTTTTTTAATATATTTTACAAGTATTTTGGAGAGGGGGGTACGAGTGCTGTAAGTCTAAAGTTAGTAATGCCTACTGAATTTCCTCCTTTGTGTAGGGGGACAATGTATGACTTTTTCCAGACAGGGAGTGTGGGATTCCTGGACCGACCCACTTATAAGGGCTGAGACAGAGTAGGCAATGCTATCATAGGTTCATAGGTAAGTACTAGGCTATCTGCCCGAGGCCATATGTAAGCCTAGCCAGAATGTGTTGGCTTTTGCCACCCCCTTAGATTAGTTCCCTGTGCTTCTGTCCAGCAGAGTCATTAGTTCCCTGTGCCTCTGTCCAGCAGAGCCACTGCAGTGATCCCTGGGGTAAATTTTCTGTTTCCCATCCACCTGTCAAGGTTTCTCTTGAAGAGTGTTAGTGAGGGGCTTTGCCTAATGTAGACTGGAATCCTATTCCAAAGCATGGGGAGTCTCTGGGACAGAAATCTATCCCTCCAGCAAGTCCTATTTATCGTTATGGTAAGGTTTAGACCCCTAGAGCGTGAGGCTCTCGGGGATTTGTTTTTTTTTAGGTGGCGCATGTCCATCAATTTTGGGTTGGACATGGTCTTGTATGTCATGCAGAGATCACCTATGAGTAGGTGGTATGCAACCAATTACAGCTGGAGTTTCTTCAGTCGGGCTGCATAGGACATCTGTTTGAGGCCAGTAATCCTCTTGGTGAGGTACTTCTGTGGTCTTTCCAGCTGTTACAGGTGTCTTGTAAGGTACATTCCAAATGGGGCGTTGTACTCTATGATGGGTCTGATGAGTGATGAGTAAATGGGCACAATAACCTCTTTTGTTCTAGATGCGAACCCTTTTGTGTTTAGGTGGGCCACATAGAAGGATTTTCTAATGACCTTGGCAATATGATTATCAAAGGAGAGATTACTATCTACTTGGGTCCCCAGATCCCTTATTTCATTTTCTGTATTTAGGGGACTACCACGTGTGTGGTAGTTCATGGGTACTTTGTTTTTTCCAAAGGGGATGACTATGCACTTTTTGGCATTTAGCTTGAGGCCATGATTTTGACACCTGGTATATGTCTCAGTGAGACCCTTCTGGAGGATGTCTGTATCAGCTGGAGAGTCAGTTATGGTCCCCAGTTTGCAGTTGTCTGCGAACTTGGTCAGCCATAGTCTTCCTTTGCTTGCCTGTACCTCTGAGAAGTATATACCAAACAGGAGGGGTCCCAGGACTGAGCCCTGGGGGACACCACTTGCAACTGGTTTAGAGTCGGACCTAGAGCCTGCAACTCTCACTGTGTGGGTTCTATCTGTGAGCCAGTTGGCAACCCATCTTGTGACGTAGGGGTTTATGTTCAGGCTCGTGAGCTTGTCTATAATACCAGAATTGGGAATGGTTTCAAAAGCCTTTGCAAGATCTAGGTAGGCTCTGTGGACCGCCTTTCCCTCATCTAAAGCCTTGGTAACTGTATCAAAGAAGTCCACTGAGTTTATGAGGCATGATCTGCCCTTAGACAAGCCAAACTGGGTAGGGTCCAATGTTTGGAGGTTCTCAATGTCTCTGTTAATGAGTTCCATGATGATGTGCTCCATAGCCTTGCAGACCAGGCTAGTCAGGCTTATAGGGTGATAATTCCCAGGGTACGTTGTGGCTCCACCTTTGTGGAGCAGGATAACTGTTGCTGTGCGCTACTCTATGAGTACTTAGCCTGTAGAGAGTCTGAGTTTGAACAGTGTGTTTAGATGAGGGGTTAGTTCATTTTGGAGTTTGTGTAAGACACAGCCTGCTTTCATGTTTAAGGTATTCACCTGGAAGCTTATCAGCTGAAGTAGAGCATTGTTTGAGTTTGTTTAAAAGTAAAATAAAACAGAGCAACAACAGCAAACCAAAGACCAACGCTTCCAGAATAAGCATATAACAAGCAAAAATCTCGTATAAATTCCAGTGAACAGGATCCAAATATAATATAGAAGTTTATTGAGACAGGTTAGCGCTTTCACCAATAATGGCTTCCTCAGACCTATACATTCTACAAATCACATCATTGTTTAAATAGCGCTATTGGCGGGAATACAAGAACCTTAAAGTGCAATCAAATTTAATTAAAAATACATATCAAACAAAAGCAGATATCTCATATAAACAATTAAAAACTCATGTTTAAAAACACATATTTAAAAAAAACACATATTTAAAAAATATCACTAATTATAAATATAAATATATATCTATACATTATACATATATGTCTCCCTACCTAAAATATCATTACCTACGAATGCTCCTAGCTTTCAAGAAGGGCTTAATAGGGACTACACCATTGAGACCTGATTGAACGTCAGATCTCAATTTTATTATCCAATTTGCTTCTCTGGTCTCTGTATAATTTTTTATATCGCCCCCTCTATTGCCTGGCTTGATTATTTCTAAGATGGAAAACTTGAAAGCATGCCTAGGTCCACTCTCCATCATATGTCTAGCAAGGGCATTGGTTTTCAGACCTATCCGGATATTATATGCATGTTCCCTAATCCTGTCCCTGAGTGCCCTGTTGGTTTTGCCAACATAGAATGCTTGGCACTCAGAGCAGGACGCTAGGTACACCACATTGGAGGTAAGACAATTACCAGAAGCCCTAAAAGTGTATTCTTTGTGGGTAATGGGATGAATAAACATCTTATCCAAATTGATGTAGTTACAAAAATTACATTTCCTACATTTTTCTGTCCCATGTATCTCTATACCATATTTGCCTATCTCTTCCTTGGGATAGCATAGTAGTCGCTTTAGATTCTTCTTATTCTTATATACAAATCTTGGTCTCTCTCCCACTACTTTTAATAACTCTGGTTCAACAGTTAGCACACCCCAATGTTTCTTTATTGTATCTTTAATTTTTGCTACATCACTAGTATAAAAAATTGTACATGCTACTCCTTCCGCTTCACTTCTCCCGTCTTCACAAACTATATTCCCATCATTCATTACTAGCCTATGTGCTAGCCCATTATCAAAATAGGGGGCAGCACCTTGCTCTCTCAATATCGGCATATCTATGAGGCCTCTACTAATATCTTTTTCTGAATAGCCTCTGCTTCTAAACCTATCAGTTAACTCACTAATTTCTTTGGCAAAGCCTGTATCAGTGGGATTGTACCTAGACGTACGTATTGCTTGTCCTCTTACCACATTTTGATATACATATCCCGGGTGCATGCTTGTTCTGTGTAATAGTGCATTTTTATGGCACTTTTTCCTGTAGACTCCTGTATTCATCAGTCCATTTTCCAATTTCTCTATATAAATGTCCAGAAAAGGAAGTCTATTTTCAGAGTATTCATATGTAAACTTGAGATGTGTGTTACTAATGTTAACATGTTCCATAAATTCAGCTAATTCATTAGATGTACCTGTCCAAATAAGGAACAGGTCATCCACAAAACGTTTATAGAATGGGACATAGTCCCTAAAAAGAGACATCTGAAAGAGTTTTTCATGCTCCCATTCTGCCATATAGAGGTTGGCGTAGCTATTTGCACAAGACGTGCCCATAGCTACGCCATGCCTCTGTAGGTAGAAGCTGTTTTCAAAGCTAAATACGTTAGATTCTAGAATCAGCTCCAAAAAATACATCAAAAGCTCAATTTTTGATAAATGCATCTCGGAATTGCGTTCTAAGTAATTGCCCAATTTAATAATTCCATCAGTATTAGGTATCACTGTGAATAATGACTTCACATCCAGTGAAACCATATAGAAACATTTCGTAGTGTCATAATCCTTGAAAAAATCATTCAACTCCAGCAGAAACTGTTTAGTATCCCTCAGTATATTGGTATCTTTGTCAACAAACTGTCTAAGTTGTTTTTCCACATATATTGAAAGTGGTTCAGTTGACCACCCTCTCCCGGATACTATGGGTCTATAAGGGGGATCTCTTGTGTTCTTATGCATCTTGGGAAGTCCATGAAGCACAGGTATCAAAGGATATTCAACGTACATGAACTCAAATAATTCTTTATCTATGGTATTAGCTCTATATAGATCTTGTAAACTATTCTGTATCTTATGAGCTATGGTATAGACCATCACTTCTTCTATACTTTTGTAGTAGGTGTTATCTTCTAACATTCGTTCCATTCCATCTATGTACTGAGTCCTATCCATGACAACAATACCCCCACCCTTATCTGCTGGTCTAATTATCAAGGTTTTATCATTCATCAGACTGTTAAGGGATTCTCTCTGTCTGTACGTTAGATTAAACTTTTTTCTAGGTGTTTTGTTGGCTCTATTATCGTATAGCTCAGCTATATCATTCTCCACCAGTCTACTATATGCTGTCAACAATGGGTGCAAGGGTGGTATAAACACACTAGGTTTTCTAAGTTCTCTTGTATTATCAACATGTCCCTGATCTTTAAAGAAAATCTTTAAAGATAAATTCCTGACATACATTTTAAAATCCCTGACCGTCTCTTCATATACACTGGTGTATGTGGGAATGAAGGTGAGACCTTTATTCAATACCACTATTTCTTCTTCAGTCAATGAATGTTTTGAAATGTTAAAAACTAATTGTTCTTCCTCCCTTCCCACATCTTTTTTATACTGTGGTTGGTGTCCCTGTCTTGGGACAACTTCCTTTTCTGTCTCCCACAACTTACTGAGCGTATTCTTCCCTCTCTTCTGTCCATTCTGATAGGGAAAGGGTGCTCCTTATTATAATTATGGGCTCCTATTACTTCACTATCCATTTGTTTCATTCCACCTGCTTGTGTTATTATACTAGTGCCAGTAACTTTCCTACGAACTACTGATGTATTAACATTCCGCTCACCATTGCTTGTAGTTCCTATATCATAGCTGCCATCATTAACATTAGCATCATCTAGGGGGACAATATCGTTCACCCTCCCTTCATTAATGATGCAGCCATTCCTCTGTCTATCATTGTTACCCTTATCAATACTTGCGTTTGAATCAATATCGATAGTATGAACCTGAGCAACACTCACATCCCTTTTGTTAGTCTCAGATTCAAGTTCAGTAACAATTCTATCTACATTTACAGAATTCACATTAATAGATGGTTGCTTCATAAGAGGGCCTGGGTTCACTCTATCTTCCCTAGGCCAAGTGAAGATATTCCCTTTTTTAAAGTCATTAATGTCTCTCCTTAATTTAGATCTCTTCTGATCTAACAAGCTTCTCATACTGTGAAACGTTATCTAGAAGTTTATTAAAGTGTTCATCAAGACATTTGTCAGGGTAGCGTTCATATAACTCACTCTGTTGCTTCACCACTTCATGTTTTAATTTCTCTTCTAGTGGTATAAAAAATTCGTTAAGTAGCTCCATATAGCTTAGGCTTACCTGAATATTCAGCCTTTGCCATCGATAGAGCAGTTCTGGATACAACATGCCGGTTGTCGGCATTTTTAGAACCCTTAGTCCTCGCGGTATAACTTTCCGTTGTAGGCATACATCAAAATGCTGCCTTTGGGTTTGCATTCTTTTTAATTTAAACAAATCTTCCTCCAGTCGTTCCAAGCCAGCTCTCATGGCTTCACGATCGATTTGATCACATACTACACCATCCAGCTCCTCAGGCTCAACTTGATACAAAACTAGTGGGTTATATGTAGCAGACACAATCTCCGTGAATTTCTGTAAGTTAGAGCGCACAGGCTCACTCGTCATCTCCACTCGTCTCATAGAATACGGAAGCTCAACCTCAATTGAGGCTACAGCGTCGGTCATGTCCTCGTTCGTGCACCGGCAATAGAAAAATAACAGCAAACAGTCCAATAAGTGCTCCGTTGAGGTGAATGCTGCTCTGCGATAAAAGAATCCAAACAGTAAAATAAAACAGAGCAACAGCAGCAAACCAAAGACCAACGCTTCCAGAATAAGCATATAACAAGCAAAAATCTCGTATAAATTCCAGTGAACAGGATCCAAATATAATATAGAAGTTTATTGAGACAGGTTAGCGCTTTCACCAATAATGGCTTCCTCAGACCTATACATTCTACAAATCACATATAATATCCGGATAGGTCTGAAAACCAATGCCCTTGCTAGACATATCATGGAGAGTGGACCTAGGCATGCTTTCAAGTTTTCCATCTTAGAAATAATCAAGCCAGGCAATAGAGGGGGCGATATAAAAAATTATACAGAGACCAGAGAAGCAAATTGGATAATAAAATTGAGATCTGACGTTCAACCAGGTCTCAATGGTGTAGTCCCTATTAAGCCCTTCTTGAAAGCTAGGAGCATTCGTAGGTAATGAAATTTTAGGTAGGGAGACATATATGTATAATGTATAGATATATATTTATATTTATAATTAGTGATATTTTTTAAATATGTGTTTTTAAATATGTGTTTTAAACATGAGTTTTTAATTGTTTATATGAGATATCTGCTTTTGTTTGATATGTATTTTTAATTAAATGTGATTGCACTTTAAGGTTCTTGTATTCCCGCCAATAGCGCTATTTAAACAATGATGTGATTTGTAGAATGTATAGGTCTGAGGAAGCCATTATTGGTGAAAGCGCTAACCTGTCTCAATAAACTTCTATATTATATTTGGATCCTGTTCACTGGAATTTATACGAGATTTTTGCTTGTTATATGCTTATTCTGGAAGCGTTGGTCTTTGGTTTGCTGCTGTTGCTCTGTTTTATTTTACTGTTTGGATTCTTTTATCATGAGCAGCATTCACCTCAACGGAGCACTTATTGGACTGTTTGCTGTTATTTTTCTATTGCCGGTGCAACGAGGACATGACCGCGCTGTAGCCTCAATTGAGGTTGAGCTTCCGTATTCTATGAGGCAGTGGAGATGACAGTGAGCCTGTGCGCTCTAACTTACAGAAATTCATGGAGATTGTGTCTGCTACATATAACCCACTAGTTTTGTATCAAGTTGAGCCTGAGGAGCTGGGTGGTGTAGTATGTGATCAAATCGATCGTGAAGCCATGAGAGCTGGCTTGGAACGACTGGAGGAAGATTTGTTTAAATTAAAAAGAATGCAAACCCAAAGGCAGCATTTTGATGTATGCCTACAACGGAAAGTTATACCGCGAGGACTAAGGGTTCTAAAAATGCCGACAACCGGCATGTTGTATCCAGAACTGCTCTATCGATGGCAAAGGCTGAATATTCAGGTAAGCCTAAGCTATATGGAGCTACTTAACGAATTTTTTATACCACTAGAAGAGAAATTAAAACATGAAGTGGTGAAGCAACAGAGTGAGTTATATGAACGCTACCCTGACAAATGTCTTGATGAACACTTTAATAAACTTCTAGATAACGTTTCACAGTATGAGAAGCGTTTGTTAGATCAGAAGAGATCTAAATTAAGGAGAGACATTAATGACTTTAAAAAAGGGAATATCTTCACTTGGCCTAGGGAAGATAGAGTGAACCCAGGCCCTCTTATGAAGCAACCATCTATTAATGTGAATTCTGTAAATGTAGATAGAATTGTTACTGAACTTGAATCTGAGACTAACAAAAGGGATGTGAGTGTTGCTCAGGTTCATACTATCGATATTGATTCAAATGCAAGTATTGATAAGGGTAACAATGATAGACAGAGGAATGGCTGCATCATTAATGAAGGGAGGGTGAATGATATTGTCCCCCTAGATGATGCTAATGTTAATTATGGCAGCCATGATATAGGAACTACAAGCAATGGTGAGCGGAATGTTAATACATCAGTAGTTCGTAGGAAAGTTACTGGCACTAGTATAATAACACAAGCAGGTGGAATGAAACAAATGGATAGTGAAGTAATAGGAGCCCATAATTATAATAAGGAGCACCCTTTCCCTATCAGAATGGACAGAAGAGAGGGAAGAATACGCTCAGTAAGTTGTGGGAGACAGAAAAGGAAGTTGTCCCAAGACAGGGACACCAACCACAGTATAAAAAAGATGTGGGAAGGGAGGAAGAACAATTAGTTTTTAACATTTCAAAACGTTCATTGACTGAAGAAGAAATAGTGGTATTGAATAAAGGTCTCACCTTCATTCCCACATACACCAGTGTATATGAAGAGACGGTCAGGGATTTTAAATTGTATGTCAGGAATTTATCTTTAAAGATTTTCTTTAAAGATCAGGGACATGTTGATAATACAAGAGAACTTAGAAAACCTAGTGTGTTTATACCACCCTTGCACCCATTGTTGACAGCATATAGTAGACTGGTGGAGAATGATATAGCTGAGCTATACGATAATAGAGCCAACAAAACACCTAGAAAAAAGTTTAATCTAACGTACAGACAGAGAGAATCCCTTAACAGTCTGATGAATGATAAAACCTTGATAATTAGACCAGCAGATAAGGGTGGGGGTATTGTTGTCATGGATAGGACTCAGTACATAGATGGAATGAAACGAATGTTAGAAGATAACACCTACTACAAAAGTATAGAAGAAGTGATGGTCTATACCATAGCTCATAAGATACAGAATAGTTTACAAGATCTATATAGAGCTAATACCATAGATAAAGAATTATTTGAGTTTATGTACGTTGAATATCCTTTGATACCTGTGCTTCATGGACTTCCCAAGATGCATAAGAACACAAGAGATCCCCCTTATAGACCCATAGTATCCGGGAGAGGGTGGTCAACTGAACCACTTTCAATATATGTGGAAAAACAACTTAGACAGTTTATTGACAAAGATACCAATATACTGAGGGATACTAAACAGTTTCTGCTGGAGTTGAATGATTTTTTCAAGGATTATGACACTACGAAATGTTTCTATATGGTTTCACTGGATGTGAAGTCATTATTCACAGTGATACCTAATACTGATGGAATTATTAAATTGGGCAATTACTTAGAACGCAATTCCGAGATGCATTTATCAAAAATTGAGCTTTTGATGTATTTTTTGGAGCTGATTCTAGAATCTAACGTATTTAGCTTTGAAAACAGCTTCTACCTACAGAGGGATGGCGTAGCTATGGGCACGTCCTGTGCAAATAGCTACGCCAACCTCTATATGGCAGAATGGGAGCGTGAAAAACTCTTTCAGATGTCTCTTTTTAGGGACTATGTCCCATTCTACAAACGTTTTGTGGATGACCTGTTCCTTATTTGGACAGGTACATCTAATGAATTAGCTGAATTTATGGAACATGTTAACATTAGTAACACACATCTCAAGTTTACATATGAATACTCTGAGAATAGACTTCCTTTTCTGGACATTTATATAGAGAAATTGGAAAATGGACTGATGAATACAGGAGTCTACAGGAAAAAGTGCCATAAAAATGCACTATTACACAGAACAAGCATGCACCCGGGATATGTATATCAAAATGTGGTAAGAGGACAAGCAATACGTACGTCTAGGTACAATCCCACTGATACAGGCTTTGCCAAAGAAATTAGTGAGTTAACTGATAGGTTTAGAAGCAGAGGCTATTCAGAAAAAGATATTAGTAGAGGCCTCATAGATATGCCGATATTGAGAGAGCAAGGTGCTGCCCCCTATTTTGATAATGGGCTAGCACATAGGCTAGTAATGAATGATGGGAATATAGTTTGTGAAGACGGGAGAAGTGAAGCGGAAGGAGTAGCATGTACAATTTTTTATACTAGTGATGTAGCAAAAATTAAAGATACAATAAAGAAACATTGGGGTGTGCTAACTGTTGAACCAGAGTTATTAAAAGTAGTGGGAGAGAGACCAAGATTTGTATATAAGAATAAGAAGAATCTAAAGCGACTACTATGCTATCCCAAGGAAGAGATAGGCAAATATGGTATAGAGATACATGGGACAGAAAAATGTAGGAAATGTAATTTTTGTAACTACATCAATTTGGATAAGATGTTTATTCATCCCATTACCCACAAAGAATATACTTTTAGGGCTTATGGTAGTTGTCTCACCTCCAATGTGGTGTACCTAGCGTCCTGCTTTGAGTGCCAAGCATTCTATGTTGGCAAAACCAACAGGGCACTCAGGGACAGGATTAGGGAACATGCATATAATATCCGGATAGGTCTGAAAACCAATGCCCTTGCTAGACATATGATGGAGAGTGGACCTAGGCATGCTTTCAAGTTTTCCATCTTAGAAATAATCAAGCCAGGCAATAGAGGGGGCGATATAAAAAATTATACAGAGACCAGAGAAGCAAATTGGATAATAAAATTGAGATCTGACGTTCAACCAGGTCTCAATGGTGTAGTCCCTATTAAGCCCTTCTTGAAAGCTAGGAGCATTCGTAGGTAATGATATTTTAGGTAGGGAGACATATATGTATAATGTATAGATATATATTTATATTTATAATTAGTGATATTTTTTAAATATGTGTTTTTTTAAATATGTGTTTTTAAACATGAGTTTTTAATTGTTTATATGAGATATCTGCTTTTGTTTGATATGTATTTTTAATTAAATGTGATTGCACTTTAAGGTTCTTGTATTCCCGCCAATAGCGCTATTTAAACAATGATGTGATTTGTAGAATGTATAGGTCTGAGGAAGCCATTATTGGTGAAAGCGCTAACCTGTCTCAATAAACTTCTATATTATATTTGGATCCTGTTCACTGGAATTTATACGAGATTTTTGCTTGTTATATGCTTATTCTGGAAGCGTTGGTCTTTGGTTTGCTGCTGTTGCTCTGTTTTATTTTACTGTTTGGATTCTTTTATCGCAGAGCAGCATTCACCTCAACGGAGCACTTATTGGACTGTTTGCTGTTATTTGTTTAAAAGTAGTTTTATATAGGATATGGGCACAGGTTTGAAGGTGAAACTTGTAGTGACACATGGCTGCTTGGCAGGGTTAGGATTAGATTTTGTGGAATCCTTGGCTACAGATGCTATACTATCCATGAAATAAGAGTTGTATTGTGATTACAAGTGAAGAGTTATTGGGAGAATGGTTGGAGTTAGTGTTGATTTTTTAGCAGGGGTGCAAAATTTCTTTAATGGCTGTCCAGAATTTCTGTTGGGTTATATTTACTATTATTCTTAAAGTTTTGCAGTACCGTTTTTTTTTGTCTTCATTCATTTCCTTTCATTAATTTCCTTTTTAGTATGATTGTGATGCATTCTGAAGTTTTTAAGATATTGTGGTGTTTTATATTTTGCCATGCTTTCCATGTTTTTTCTCTATCCTGCATTAGCATACTACCCTTTTTGGATAGCCAAATTGCATTATTTGTTTTTAGTTTCATCCTTTTAGGAGGTGCAAGACTATTTAGGATATTCAGGAAAGTTGTACTGAATTCATTTAGAGCATTATCTAAGGGAAGGGTTTTTAGGAAGTTCCAGTTAACAGATGATAGGTTAGTAATAAACATTGCTGGGTTAACCTTGGGAAGGCTGCACATTGTTTTATAAATATGTTGTTTAAGAGAATGTTTGAGATCTCTGGTTGTATAGATTTAGAGATTATCATTGAGACAGTCAGACATTGTACCTGTGGTGGAGTATTTGTTAGGGTCTGATACCAGGATCCAGTCTAGTAGGGAATTTGATGTCTTGCTGCAATGTGTGGGGCTATTAACTAGTTGTGTGAAGCCAAATAAGTTCACGCTAGATATAGGGGAATTAAAGTTTTTGTCCAACCAATTGACATTCATAGCACCTAGTAGAATTATTTCTTGTGGAATTCTTATGGATATCCAATGTACAATGTCTTCTAGAATAGCTGTATTTCTGCCAGGAGAGATGTAAAGAACAGAAATACGTATTTGTTTATAGTTGTTTAATTTGAGGAAAATTATAAGAAGCTCTGCTGAACTGAATGTGGTATTGGTTTGTTGTAAGGAGAAATGTGGTAGCTGTTGGGAAATATTAAAGCAATACCACCACCTTTGCTTTTTATACGGTCATTACGGATGATATTATAGCCATGATATTATAACTGGGAGGTGTAATTTTGGATTCATTTATGCTCAGTTTAAGCCAAGTTTCAGTTACAGGTTTATGTTGGGTAATCCAGGTATGTAGTTAAGCAATTTTATTTCTTAATACTTGTATGGTATCAAAAGTTAGATTCCCAGGATGGGGGGGGGTTGACCATTGTAAGATTAGAGTAGAGTGTGTAAGAGAATTGTCTTGATGTTCACTGTTATAGATGGGGCTAGAATTAGGGTAACTGCCTCCTCCTAGAAGGATTTTAGTATATTGGGGATTTTATTGATACCAGTTTTTTGAAGAGTATTTTTCCACACAAGTTTGTTTTGGGTTAAGTTGAAATGGAGTCAATCAGTCTATACTTGAAGTAAAGGTGAGGAGCATCATTTTTATTTATTTAACATTTGTTTACCAGGAAAGTCTGACTTGTAACGAAGCCAGTTTTCAGTGGAGGGCTGGGGAGAAATGCTCCAGATGCATGTCTTTGTAACATGGGAGGAAACCGGAGTACCCGGAGGAAACCCACGTGAACTCAGCGAGGACATGCAGACTCCACACAGAAGGCACCTCAGCCAAGAATCAAACCAGAGAACCTCTTGCTGTGAAGCAACAATGCTACCACTGCATCACTACACTGTCCTATCATTAAATGGGTTTGGTGCAATGTGTGGAGAGTGTAGGGAGGAAGTATGAATCGGTGGTTGGAAAAGAGCTGGAGATATGTTGAAAGCTATTATAGCCTCATGGTAGGATGACAGATGGCCCAGTAGCAGGAGAAGAATAGAGAATAAACTGGGTAGTAGCATAATTAAGTAAAGGGATATGTATGTTATAGTTGGCAGGTAGTGGGGAAGCAGTGATCAAGAAGGAAAAAGAAGTAGTAGGCTAGAAGGATATTTAGTGGTGGTAGAGTCTGAAAGCTGATAGAAGATGGTTAGGAAAGATATATTTCCTATAAAGAAAGAGAGTTAAGTTGTCCTTGTATCTTCTTTGGCATGTAAGGAATTGGGGCGTTAAAAGACTAGAGGTTAAGATATACCTCTTAACTGTCCAGATTTTCACAGAATGCTCAGATAGATTTTTGCCTCATAATATTGGTCTGTTTCTCATTAAATTTTGTTTTTCTGTTCAATCTTTGGCAAATTATTAAGGATTATGTGACTTCTCTACAGATTTATGTGACTTCTCCATGCTCATGACATTCATGTAGACTATAATATCAAACTCTCATAACTCCTCCAGCACTTATTTGGTCCACTGTTTCACAGCCACAAGAAGCCATATTACTCTTCCTGTGCCAGAGGCTCAGCTTTCTGAGACTCTCCCTTTGCAGCACCCCAGTCTGACCTTTTTCAGTGAAACATTTAGACTGAGAACAATGATACTGCTCCAAGTGGAACACATTATCCTCTCCCCATTTTGAAAACAGAGACCACCTGAAAGGTAAAGTTCCACTTTCCAACACAATATTGAAAAGGCATGTTATCTGCAGCCCTCTAGAAAGTTCAATCTCTTAATAATTTTCTGCTGGATCTCATTCACTCCTGCAGCCTTGCCACCTTCAGTGTGTTTAAAAGCTACGGATGCCTTATCTCTAAAAATGGACCCAGTTCCACCAACTGCTCGTTCTGAGGAAGGTATTTCCATGCTGTGTCCAGCACTGCCTTGAGGTATTTCTTCCCCCTCCAAACAACATCTCAACATATGGCCTGCACTTCTTCAGTCTTGCTAAGAACAGTTTTTTTCCCTGGCTAAATGAGTCTTGTTTCAGAGACCCCTTGATTTGGTGAACCTATTTCAGTAAAGTGGTACCTATTGGATGTTTCTGTGATCTCAGTTACTTGTGTTAGCTGAGGAGAGGCAAGGAATTAATTCCCCTTAAGTGGGTTGTATGAGGGACGTTGTTCCTGTCATATAAAGAAAACTTTCAGATAGTACACATTTAATGAATCAGGTTCAACTGTCTGGGATTCACTGTTTCAAGGCATGATCAGATAAACTACAACCATGGCACTAGCTCATACTATGTATCTTTTCCTGAGTTACTGAATGGTTTTGCTTAACCTTCGGAAGTCATTCAAAAAGTCACTATCCATGGCCTCACCAAACTCCTCCCACTCTCAGACTTTTACTTTGGTGATTACCAGAGCTACTGGCTTCTTGGCCTGTCATTATCTATTAGTCATATCTGGAGACCCCTTTTCATTAAGATTACAGGGAATGCCTCTTTCTTTATTTGTCTGCCAAACCGGTGGTGCTCACCAGAGGGTCTTTACCACCTTGGTAAGTATCATTCATCTTTTGGACACTGCTCCACCATCTCAACTACTGAGGCCATAAACAGGGCTCATTCAGACTAAACATTTTTGACCACTTACCATTATCAGAGAGAAGAACTTGCAGAGGTAGGAATTAAAATTGTCCTGCACAGAATATCAGCTTGACAATGTTAGGACAGCCTTGAAACAAGTTTGGTCTTCTTGAGTAACCACACACACACCATTAAGTAGTGATCACTTGGCAGTTCAGCATCTCCATTGACTCTAGAGTCCAGAATATATGACCTCATGGCTAATGACATCTCTATCAAGCATTTATTTACTTAATTATTTCACATTAGATAGGTAGATGCAGAGGTCTGGTGTCTGTTTTCAGCCATGACCTAGGCTAGTTTACATAAATATTGAGTTAAGAAAGTTTGGTCTGTGATTTACATTTGTATGTAGAAAAAAGTAATGGCGTTTTTGTGCAATATATGCACATTATACATAATGTGTACAGTGATGAGCTTGTTTAAATTAGACAAGGTATGTTAAATATATGCTAAGATGTGCTGCAATACATATAAGTATAGAGGTTACCAGATAAGTATAGAGGCAAACAGGAAGTGCAGCCAAGCTTGGATATTTTAAGGTGGCTGGTTATAGCATATCCATCAGACAGAATCAAATACGTTATGATTTTAACGAGGATCTCAAGCTGAGTATGTCTTCACTGTTTTGATTTTCATTTAGGTTGAAAGGTTCTAAGGTAGATACTAGACTAATGACCACCAGGGTCTTTATAAGCTTACCGGTGCAGTCCATCCTTGTTGTGTCCCTATGTATAATGGGTGTTTATTAGGAGGGGGTATGTTAGTTAGGAAATTCCTAGAGGTTATGTAGGGAGCATGTTACTTTGAGCATTATATGTAAGCACTAGGGTATCTGCTCTTTTGGGCCATTTTAAGCCTAGCCAATTTCCCCCTCAGTGAGATTCAAACTTAGTACCTCTTGTCTGTCGGGTAAACACTTTAACCATTATGCCAAAGTCCACATAAGAAGCAGTTTTAAAAAAACTATGCGTCTCTCTATATTTCACAGGGTACCTTATGGCAACACCAGCAGAGATATTGTTATTAGAATAAGTAAGAAGTAATGTGTTTCAGAAAGTCTTGGCGTGAGATACATTGCTGACAAACATTTTGTAAATTGCAGTGGAAAAGAAAGTAGCTGTTAAAATGATAGGGAGTGCCATTAGTGTCATCAAGAATGTGTCAGTGATGCTTCTGGAGTCTGAGAGATTTATAAAGCTGCATATTTGAGTGTAATTTTTGTAATTTGTTGGTGTTGAAAGACTAGCTTATGGTGATTAGGGGAATGGAATATTCTCATTTTTGAATGAGAACAGTTTTAGCTGCAGAATACCTAGCTTTAGGAAATATTGTTATATGCAGTACTTTGTTAGAAGTTGTTAGAATAGTGTGTGTGTGTGTGTGTGTGTGTGTGTGTGTGTGTGTGTGTGTGTGTGTGTGTGTGTGTGATAAAGGTTAGAGAGATATCTAATTTACTTTAATATCTAAATATTCTACATGCAATCATTGGTAAGAAGGGTACCTGAGTAATCAAGTCTTTCCAGTTTGGGGTTAACATGTCTTTGGGCAGTTCTGATAACCATAGTTTTAGTTTTGATCACTTTTATAGTTAATTTCTGGAGAGCCAGTTGTGTGTACTTAGGAATTCTTCTTGAAGGGGTGGTTGGCCAACGTTTAGACCTTTTGAATAGTGAACTAGTGTATTAGTGATACTGAGAATCACAGTGATATGGTTTAGATCTGATGAAGGGAATGGATAAATAGAGAGAACAGCATAGGATCTATGATGGATTGAATAGTGAACTAGTGTATTAGTGATACTGAGAATCACAGTGATATGGTTTAGATCTGATGAAGGGAAGGATAAATAGAGAGAACAGCATAGGATCTATGATGGATCGAATAGTGAACTAGTGTATTAGTGATACTGAGAATCACAGTGATATGGTTTAGATCTGATGAAGGGAATGGATAAATAGTGAAAACAGGATAGGATCTATGGTGGATCGAATAGTGAACTAGTGTATTAGTGATACTGAGAATCACAGTGATATGGTTTAGATCTGATGAAGGGAATGGATAGTGAGAACAGGATAGGATCTATGATGGATCGAATAGTGAACTAGTGTATTAGTGATACTGAGAATCACAGTGATATGGTTTAGATCTGATGAAGGGAATGGATAGTGAGAACAGGATAGGATCTATGATGGATCGAATAGTGAACTAGTGTATTAGTGATACTGAGAATCACAGTGATATGGTTTAGATCTGATGAAGGGAATGGATAAATAGAGAGAACAGCATAGGATCTATGATGGATCGAATAGTGAACTAGTGTATTAGTGATACTGAGAATCACAGTGATATGGTTTAGATCTGATGAAGGGAATGGATAGTGAGAACAGGATAGGCTCTATGATGGATCGAATAGTGAACTAGTGTATTAGTGATACTGAGAATCACAGTGATATGGTTTAGATCTGATGAAGGGAATGGATAAATAGAGAGAACAGCATAGGATCTATGATGGATTGAATAGTGAACTAGTGTATTAGTGATACTGAGAATCACAGTGATATGGTTTAGATCTGATGAAGGGAATGGATAAATAGTGAGAACAGGATAGGATCTATGATGGATCGTTGTGGGACTTGGAGGTAATCCCCAGAATTTGTTTGTACAGATTTTTAAATATTTTTGCTATGGCTATTAAAATTGAATACAGATCAGTAGCTGTTAAATTTTGGTGAGTGAGGTATTTGTTTGATATACAAACTGAATATTATTGGGGAGTGAGAAAGACATATTAAATATAAAAGTGACAGGATGAGGAATGTTGAAAGCTGCTTTTTAATGATTCTAGGGTGTAGCTTGTGAGAGCAAAAGGTAGAATTGTTTAGAATTTTAGTTAAGATGATGGCACTTTTTCTATTAAGGGGTGTAAATTCAAAAGGATGAGAAGGACGTCGTGTGAAAGTAAGGGGAAAAAAAACCTGGAAGCAAGTGTCTGGAGCTAGCAGGATAAGGTGGTGTAATGGAAGATGACTTGGAGAAAAGTCCATGAGGAACTCTTGAAGGAGAGGATTATTATTACAGCAAATGAAGGCCTAGAATGTAGTATCCATCTGCATTCTTCTCTTACTTTTTCTGCTGTTGCTTTGATTTATAATTTTCTCTTTTATATTATTATTAGTAGTAGAAACTGTAGTAGTATTTTTATCTAAGCTATAGTGTTGTTAAGTCATGTTTCATCTGGCTCATTGTCCTGGCTCCTGATTGAAGAATGTGTTGAGAAGGATTGCTGTGTCTTTGTTGCTAGTTATCAGCTGGTCCGCAGATCTGGTCATCTTTTTGGAGATCATTCTTCCGGATTATGGCTGCCTCTGCCAATGAGAATTCTGTGAATGTTGTAGCAGTAAACATTGTGGATGGTGAATGCAGGTGTGTTTCCAATGTTCTTGACCAGTTATGTATTGCTTCTTTGTGGCGTGGTATATTATTATTATCACAGAAATTGATATCAGCTTTTCTCTATTGAGACTACAACTGATTTTTTTTTTGATGGAATAATTTCCTCATATGTAAGAGAGGAATGAAGGAAAACAGGTTGATTGCCTGGTCAGACAGTGACTTGCAATTTTTTTCTACATATGTCCTAACACTCTGAGGTGTTTTTATGTCTCTATTTTCTATATGTAACCAATCTTTCAGAATTGTTTTCTTTTTCTGGAATTCATTCTGTTGATACTTTCCTAAATGGATTATTTTTAACATTTTATTTGATTTTTAAACTTAAATTGATTTTTGTGTGTTTCCTTAAGTGAATGAACTGGATTATATTCTGCTGTGACAGTTAATTTCAAGTTACTTTTATCTTGATTCATGACTACTCCACTTTTATTTATATTTAATATATATAATTTTACCTGTTTCATGCACTCTTTATCCTTGCTTGCTAATTATTATCTGCTTATTTTATTTTGTCATCATTATTTGTACAGTGCTTAATTGATAAGCACTACAATAAAGATGGAGTTGAAGCTGAAGTTAACTAAGTTGAGTTAAGGAAGAGTGATAGTAATGGTGATTCTCTGACTTAGGTTTCAATTGCTGGAAGTATGCCTGGGTTACACTGTGTCACTCAGGGTAATAGGGTGCTAAGTATACTTATAATACTTTAACCATTTAGGTAGACAATGGGTAATGTTTTGTGAGCAAGTGTGAGGTTGAATAAGATGGTATCAACATATTTTAGTAAATGTGAGATTTAGAATTATCTATATATTTATATCATCTATATACGTGTATCTGTATGTATCTTTCTATTTATATATGGATGTCTGAACTGCCTGTGTATGTCATAAATGTGGGCAGGATGCTGATACTGAGTAAAATCCTCCTTTCTCCATGAATGATGCCTGGGTACAAAGGAAAGATGATTGGTTTCAACAATTACCCAAAAATGGTGTCACTCTAGGGAGATCCTGGATTTGTCAGGATGGAATAAAAGGCTTGAGCTTGACCTTCCTACTTGCTTTACAAATAAAGTCTTCCAAATACTGCCTAAAGCCTTTGCTGCCCTCATGGTGCCTTTTTTATGCAAAATTTGGTTAATTAATTAATTGGGTGAAGAACCCAATTTTTATTAATAAGACTTTACCAAATTTTAAGAAATTATTAGAAAGACCAAAGAAGAATGATAGAGGGGGAGTAAAAGACTGAGCCACATCAAAATGTGGACGTTGAAAACAGGACCCTTATATTATGGTGGAGGACTCAATTATTTCAAAGAATGGTTTCAATTCTAGGATATTTTTAAGGGTTGTAATTGCTTTACTTCTGGGCTGATATATTTCACAAAATGTTTAGGATGTGATGTTTTTTCTATCGGGAAGACAGAAAGGAAGTTCAGAAAGAGAATCTATGAGCATAATTATGACATTTCTAAAAAAATGCAAATGATGCCCTTGCTAAACATGCTGCAGCTTGCAATAATTACAGTAGATTTGGGTTTGGAATTCTTGAAATTTTAGAAAATAATCCCATAGGAGGTGAATGTGAGAATTCACTTGAATACAAAGAACTATTATGGCAGCTCAGGTTGAATGATGCAACACCACCTGGTTTGAATAAAAACATTTCTATGCCATCTGTCCTTAAATTGAGAGCAGCTAAACTATAGTTACAGATAAAAATTTAAAATTTTATTTATATGTTAAGGCTCTAGGATCCTTGTATTACAATAACTGTTTTTTTTTTTAATTTAGATGTATCCATTTTGGATAATATATATTCATATTTTATTACTTTGAATTCCATTGATGTTCATTTAGGAACATATTATTTCTATAACTTTTACATACATATATTTTATATACATATATTTATTAAAGGTAGATACCTTTATTTCTTTAATTATGTAAATTTAGAGCTATATAAGAAGTGATGTAATTACAGGTGTCATTCTGATGGAGTCTCCAGTGAGGGACAAATGTGCTTAATGTTTAATACTTTTATTTATTTGTTTGTGATTATTTTTATTTTGTGTGGTGATTAAAATTATATTTTCTAGATCCAGTGGTTTTGCCTATTTCTAGCAATCTTTTTGGGTAACATTCCAATGTTGCAAATGTATCAGTATCAAAAACAGGATCAAATTAAGGTGGCTATCATCAATGCTAGATGACTAGACAACAAGCTGTCTGAACTTGAGGCATTCCTGCATTTGGAAGACATTTATGTATGTTTAATCACTGAAATACATTTTAAATGCCTAGAAAGCACTCCCTCTATTCTTCTATTTAGTACCTGCCATGCCTTTAGATCAAATGGCAACTTTGGTGGTGTATCCATATATGTCACTTGCCCTATCATCACCTCTAGACAGATTCCCAAAGACCTACACATTTAACTTGTAAAACTCCATATCACACTAAATGCAACTGATTATTAGTTTATCTCATAGGTTCATAGGTCCATAGGTTGGTACTAGGCTATCGGCCCTAAGGCCTATACAAGCCTAGCCATAACAGTTCCCTGGCTATTTCTTCCCACAGTATCTACTTCTCTGGATCCCTGTCTAGCAGGGCAACTGATGTGATCCCCGGGGTGAATTTCCTATCTCTCATCCAATAATCAAGGTTCCTTTTGAAGAGGGCCAAAGAGGCACTCTGCTTGACATGTATGGGCAGTCTGTTCCAGAGTCTGGGGAGTCTCTTGGTCAGGAGCCTATCCCTCCAGCATGTTTTGTTCATTGTGATGACAAGGTTTAGATCCCTGGAGCATGTGGCTCTGAGGGATTGGGATTTAGTGTAACATGTCCAACAGCTCTGGGTTTGACATGGCCTTGTATGTTAAGCAAAGATCGCCTCTGAGTAGACGATATGTGATGGAGTATAGGTGGAAGAAAGTCAGCATAGGGAATCTGCTTTAGGCCTGTGATTCTTTTAATGAGGTATTTATGTGGCCTTTCCAGTTGTTGCAGATGTATTGAGAGGTACATACCAAACTGGGCATTGTATTCTACAATCGGTCTAATGAGGGATGAGTACAGTGGGACAATGACTTCCTTTTTTCTGGATGAAAAGCCCATAGTGATGAGGTGTGACACATAGAAGGATTTCCTGACTGTTGTGGCGATGTGGTTAATGAAGTTGAGACCACTGTCCACCTGTATCACTAAGTACCTTATCACACTTTCGGTATTTAGTGTACTGCCACCTATGTGGTAATTCATGGGTACATGTTTTTTTCCCAAAGGGGATAACTATACATTTCTTGGCATTGAGCTTGAGGCCATGGCTCTGGCACCAAGCATCTGTTTCTGTAAGGCCCTTTTGTAGAATATCCACATAAGTTGGGGATTCAGTAATGACTCCCAGTTTGCAGTCATCTGAGAAGTTTGTTAGTCAGAGTCCCTTACTGTTGGCTTGTACTTCAGAGAAGTAGATGCCAAGCAAGAGCGGTCTCAGGACTGAACCCCGAGGTATTCCACTTGTCACTTGTCTGGAGCTGGATTTGGAGTTGGCTAATTTTACAGTGTGGGTTCTGTCAGTAAGCCAGGTGGCAACCCATCGAATGACGTAGGGATTAATGCCCAGCTTAGTAAGTTTATCTATGATTCCAGAGTGGGGGATGGTGTCAAAGCCATGTCGAGGTCCAGATAGGCTGTGTTGACCACCTTACCCTTGTTCACGGCTCTGGAGACTGATTCAAAGAAGTCAATCAGGTTCAGGAGACAAGATCAGCCCTTCACAAACCCAAACTGCGTGGGGTCCAGTGTTTGAAGGTTGCTAATGTCTTTGTTTATAAGTTCCATGATAATACGTTTCATGGCCTTGTAGATCAGACTGATGGGGCAGTAGTTCTCGGGATCCAAGGTGGATCCCCCCTTGTGGAGTGGGATAACTGCAGCTTTGCGCCACACAGTGGGCATGAAGCCTGAGGTGAGGCTATGATTAAACATGACACTTAGGTGAGGTGCCAGTTCATTTTGTAGTTCATGTAATACACAGCCTGGGATGTCATCTGGTTCCATGGATGATGTATTCTTAGCTTTGGAGAGTGTGTTGTTTTACCTGTGTGGCCATTATTACCTGTTATATGGCAATCTTTCAGTATTGAGATAGGTCCTTTAGGGGGTGAGAGGGGGTTAATTTGCACTGAATTGATCTGCCAGGATATTGGCAATATCCTTGGGATCAATATATTTAATGCCATTTTGTTGTAGCTCAGAGCAGAACTGAGCATTGCCATTTAGATTCTTGACATAGCTATAGAATGCCTTGTGGTTGTCTTTGGAATCTTTGGCAAGTTTATTTTCATAACTAGCTTTGGAGGATTTTATGAGGGATCTCAGCTTCTTACTGAGGCTGGTAAGGGAGTTTTTTGCATCCTGGGATTTTCCTCTTTTCTGCAACAGTTTCTTCCTTTTGTTGTAAAGTTTGCTTATGCAAGGGGCCACCAGACTGGCTTCCTTTTTTTGGAGGAGAGCATCTTGGTTCTATTGAGGATGGCACGATTCATGCACGAGGGATGTGCTCGTACAGTACCTTAGTGTAGGATTCAGCAGTCAAACTTTCAGTTCCCATCTGCATGGGTGTCTTGAAGTTTGTCACTTCTGATTTGAGTAGCATGAAGTTGGCTTTGGAGAAGTTTTTATGGAGGCTTCCTTACTGGGTGGGGGTGAGGGTAGGATATGGATGTCAAGGGTGATTAGCTTATGGTCAGACCTGACCAACGAGGGGGTGACCAGAGGTGTGGAGCATCGATTTCCCATGTTGGTAATATCAAGGTCTAGAATAATGGAGCTCCTGGTGGGACTAAGGATTAGTTGATCCAGGGTGTTAGAATTTATGAATTCCAAGAACCGTTGGGCAAAGGTGTTGGTACATGAGTAGTTTTCCCAGTTAATGGCAGAGTAGTTGAAATCACCCAGTATTAGGGTGTTTGGTTGTACTTTAATATTTTCCAGTATGTTTAGAAAGGTGTCTCCTATTACAGCATCCCTTCAATGACCTTAGAAATCCATTTCAGGTTCCTAAACATCATGGATGAATTCCCATAATTAAAAACTATATAATTCTTGCAAACTTCAACTAACCATCAGTTGACTAGTGTAGCTACACCAGCATATATATATATATATATATATATATATATGCTGAGAAGTTTTTAGACTTAATAAATAAAAATTCATTGGATCAGGTTATTACTAGCTGAACCAGACAATAAAATATTCTTGGCCTGGTACTTTGTAAAGGAGCCTTTTCATGCACATCTCCGCTTTATCAGGAAAGTAAATGCTGCGGGAAGAAATCGCCAGGGAATTGTTATGGCTAGAGTTGTTGTATAGGCCTTAGGGCCAATAGACTAGTACCAACCTATGAACCTATCAGAATTCAAAGACTTCAAGTGCACAAATCTCTCTAAATTTTACAGTCAAGTGTCAAAACCTATTTATAACAATATCACCTCAGACATTGCCTTAGCACATAAATTCACAAATAAGTTTTATACTCACATAAATAAATGTATAGAACTGACAGTCCCATCCAGATCCAAATATACTTGGAAATTAAAAAAAAGGCATCCTGGTAATCCACTGATATAAATAAAATCTACAAAAACGGAAAAAAAATCATGAGAGCATACAGCAGATTTAAGGACAGTAAAGGCAAGAAAATATTAGAAATTTGACAAAGAATTTTAAAAAGACTATTATATTTAATAAGGCAACTCATGAACTCATGTTTGTATCTAAAGCCAAGGAAAATTACAAATATTTCTTTAGTTATATTAGAAGATAAGAAACAACACTCAACAATGTACACAGCTTAAAAAATAACACAACCTATTGAGATGCAGTTGACATATCCAAAATACTAGCAAATAAATTTAGTGCACATTTCACCTCTGAGATTACTATCCAGGGCTCTACAATCCCTGTAACTCTTAGACCCTCTCCCCCAACCATCACTAAATAGTATGTACTGAAAGTGGTGTCCAAGACTAAGAACTAGCCCGAGGTGTCTCATTTGTAAGGCCAGAACACATTAGAACAGACTTAATTAACATCAGCATTAAAAATCTCATCAGCCTAAATCCTCAGCAATTTGGTTTTGTGAAGGATAAATCCTGTCTACTGAACCTGGTTAACTTCTGTGAGAAGGTAACACAAACTGTTAACAGCAGTCACGTTGTACACACATCTTGTCTTGGTTTGGCCAAGAAGTTTGATACCATCTCCCATGCAAGCATAATTAATAAACTAAATGCATCACAAAAAGATCCTTATTTGTTAAGATGAATAGCAAATTGGCTCAAAGACAGAACCCACAAGTCACAGGTGGCAGGAGCAACATCAACAAATATGAAGGTGACCAGTGGTATCCTGCAGGGCTCAGATGTAGGACCATACCTCTCAACTTCTTAGAGCATGAAATCTGGACAAAGACATAAACAAAAAGGGGACAAAGGCCTAAAAATAGGGACAATTTTTAAATATTGCTCTTACAAACTTAGAAAGTAGATAGAATTACAAGTTTTGCATTAGCATGAATTTTCCGAAGGGTATGAAGTCTGAAACTCAAGTGTCTGCCATTATTTTCTAATTTTAATCATTAATAAATTACCACTAATTTTCCACAAAACCACAATTTTATGAAAAATGGACCAAAATGTGAGGCAAAATCTGGACTTTCTAAGAAAATCTGTACAGTTGAGAGGTATGTGTAGAACTGCTTTTACTTGGCATTTGCTTCTATGTTCTACAGAATAGAAAACAAGACCTATGGCTAACCAAGTTTGCAAATGACTGCAACATGGGAGTCATTACACTTCAGTCTCTGACATCAAAAGCCCTCCAACAGGAACTTACACATGCCTTGTGCACTGAAAAAGGGGTTCAATTAAATGCTAAAAAAATAAAGCGTTGTCACATTTGGCAGACAAACCATCCCCCCAGAATATAACATGTTTAATTCCCCACTTCAAAATGAAAATGTAGTTTTAAAACTTAGGAACTTGGGTTAATAATTCCCTCTCCTTGGACCACCATGTAGTGACAGTTCTCAGGATATTCTTTTACCTGGCATTGATGATCACCAAGGGAATATCACCCAGACCAAAAGAAGTTAATGTCCCACTGTATTCAGCACTGGTCAGATCAATCATAGAATTCAATGCTCCTTTTGTGACTTACCTTACCACACATAGCAATTGGTTAGAAAGAGTCTGGATGTTCCTAACAAAACAGATCATGCTTAAAATCCCTAAGCTACCAGAAAAGACTTGAAGCACTGTTCCTATTTTCTGTGTCTTATAGCATCCTCCAAAGAACTTGTCCTGCCTTCCAAGTAATCAGGGACCCATTATTCCAAGATATGTTATACCTTCATAAATCAAACAGTCCTCGAAATACCAAAATAGGAGCTTTGAAGGGGTTGGGGATTGATATAATGGTTAAGGAGTTTACTTCACATACATGAAGTAGAGGATTTGCTTTTCACCTTTGAGGAACTTGTCTAAGATTAAAATGACCCACAAGGGAAGCTAACCTGCTTCATTCAACATCTCCTTCTTCTCTGGAGAAGTCACCCCTGCAGATAAAGTAGTGTGATACACTATCTTTCTTCAAATGCAACCTAAATAATTGCATGAATGCTCATATAATTACCCCTGCCACAACTGGCATAGGCCTCTTTGAAAAGGGGGGTACAGTCTAGGGTGGGAACTGCCAAGGTGTAAGGGTCATAATGGTCACAAAACTCAGTAGCCTTAAACTTTCTAGGATTTCCTATCTCTGAATTGCACTCAAACAAGTGTCCCATGCATTTCATTGGCAAAGACATCCCCCCTACACTCACATATATATACACACACACACACACACACACACACACACACACACACACACACACACACACACACACACACACATACACACAAATCCACCCATCAGCAAAGAAGTTCCAACCACAATTGTTCATATTCATGTACACACTCATCCATTTACCTAAACGCTAAAATCTAGGCTATCAATTCTTTACCTAAGGCCCCCTGCCCCCAGTATGATCACCCAGGCTGATACACACTCATACATGGACATACATATGGATAAACACACACACACCTTCAGGAAAGCCTCAGAAAGTACCCTGGCCTTGCAAGACTACAGTGCCTTCCACACCTTTAGACTGCAAAATGAACATGTGAAAACCAAAGGCGGCGGTGTTTCAGTCTATATAAAGAGATAAATTCACCTCCCATCTAGTTACACTGGACAACTCCATGGAGTTATTCCAAGTCCAGGTTGCAGTAGGTAAGACCCCCATTCAAGTCATAGCCAGTTATAGATCCCCCTCAATGGGTCACGATACCCATAAAGCCTACTTGATCAAACTGGAGACAATTCAAAGTTTACAGAACACACTGGTTATGAGGGATTTCAATTATCCCACCATCAACTGGGAAACCTATGCTAGCCCTTAATTGCTAGCACAAAAGTCCCTTGACTTTGTTAATTCAAATGCCCTGGAACAAATTGTCCATACCCTGACAAGACAAACAAACATTCTAGATCTGGTCCTCACCAACATGTCAAACAGATGCACTGCTGCAACTGTCAGACACTTATTAGTTAAAACTGACCAGAAATCAGTCACCTTCGAGCTGGCACTAACACCAGAACTCACAAAGGGTGAAATAAGACTAAAAAAATTCACCAAGGCAAACTATACCCTCCTTGGTGAAGGTATAAATGCATTCCAAGCCCCAGTTCAAGCTGGAAGTGGTAACTACGACAAAGCTTATACTAAAGCTCTGTACAATTACTTGCATAAGTGTATAAACTCAGCTGTACCAGAAATAATCAAAGCCAGAGCCCCAAGTAAAAGCAAGCTGTCATGGTGGATATCCAGCACCACAAACTTTACAATAAATGCAAAAGATTGCTCTCCAAGAAAACAAAGGCAAGGCCCCAACAATGGAAAAGCACCCTCCTCAGCCTCAACAGGCAAATGAGACAACTTGCCAAATCCTCCAAGGGCTCCTTTCAGAGAAACTTAGCAAGTACAGCCAAGGATAACCATAAGACCTTCTACAGCTATATGCATAGCCTAAAAAGCAGGACACAAGCATGAGCAGATCTAGTGGCCAATGGTATCACACACACTGACCTCACATAGATAGCAAACCTAATGGTATCACACACACTGACCTCACAGAGATAGCAAACCTAATGGTATCACACACACTGACCTCACAGAGATAGCAAACCTAATGGTATCACACACACTGACCTCACAGAGATAGCAAACCTAATGGTATCACACACACTGACCTCACAGAGATAGCAAACCTAATGGTATCACACACACTGACCTCACAGAGATAGCAAACCTAATGGTATCACACACACTGACCTCACAGAGATAGCAAACCTAATGGTATCACACACACTGACCTCACAGAGATAGCAAACCTAATGGTATCACACACACTGACCTCACAGAGATAGCAAACCTAATGGTATCACACACACTGACCTCACAGAGATAGCAAACCTAATGGTATCACACACACTGACCTCACAGAGATAGCAAACCTAATGGTATCACACACACTGACCTCACAGAGATAGCAAACCTAATGGTATCTCACACACTGACCTCATGAGCTAGCAAACCTAATGGTATCACACACACTGACCTCACAGAGATAGCAAACCTAATGGTATCACACACACTGACCTCACAGAGATAGCAAACCTAATGGTATCACACACACTGACCTCACAGAGATAGCAAACCTAATGGTATCACACACACTGACCTCACAGAGATAGCAAACCTGCTAACAGATAGGTGTGGTCAAAATTTCACTCTCTAATCCCCTCCTAACTTATCACAAACCTTCCCATAAATTCACCCCACCTTACGTATTTGAAGAGCAGGTTCTGTAAGTCTTGTCTAAAAGAAAAAATACAGCCTCTATCGGACCAGATGACATCCCAGGCTGTCTTCTAAACAGGCTAAAACATGAACTAACATCACCACTAAGTACCCTTTTCAATCATAGCCTAACCACAGGCTTTGTTCCTGTGGAATGGAGAACAACAAGAGTTATTCCCTTCCACAAAGGCAGCCTATCAACAGACCTGGAGAATTACAGACCCATAACCCTGAGCAGCCTCATCTGTAAGGCAATGGAATGTATCCTTATGGACCTCATAAAAAAAAAAAAAAAAGACATAGGTGATCTCCAAACCCTAGATCCTACCTAATTCAACTTCGTCAAGGGCAGATCCTACCTGTTAGATAAATCTATGCACACAGCATACCTTGACTTGGCAAAGGCTTTCAACACAATCCCACATTCAGGCATTACCGATAAACTTAGCAAGCTGAATGTAAACCACTTTGTTGTAAGATGTGTTGCCAACTGGTTCGCAAACTGGACACACACTATCAAAGTGGGTGACTCCACATCAACCAGCACACCTGTTACCAGTGGGGTGACAGAGGGGTCAGTGCTGTGCCCCTACTGTTTGGTTTATACCTCTCAGAAGTTCAGGTCAAAACTAAGGGGTTGTGGCTGATCAAGTTTGCAGACGACTGGAAACTAGGTGCAATCATTGAATCCCCAAATGATGTCAGTATACTCCAGGAGGGTATCACACAGATCAACGATGGCTAGCCATCATTCAGGCAACCATGAGGATAGTTTGTGCTTTTTCCTGTTCCCCTCTTTCTGCATACTTTCTGTGGTGACAGGGCCCTTGATTTATCTTTGCAAAGGAAGTCTGGCTTATCCCCCCCAGCCAGGACTTTAAGGTGACCATACTAAGTTCTTCATTCAAGCATATAAATACAAGGCTCTTCTTTCACACAGCAGCCTGCATCAAGTTGGGCACAGGTTATGCATGCACCTTTTGTTTTGGACAATGCTAACTTTAACCTTTGGTGGCTGACATATGTACCCATATTGCCACAGGATGTTTATCTGCCCCTCTGTTAGCACATGCACACTGTGAAACAGACACAGACAAGGGCTACCATCACTGGTTTGGGAACACCAAGCTTATGCCATCTTGGTCTATAGCTGATGTTTTCATGCAATCCTCAATCTGCATAGGAGCAAGTCAGCCTGATTGGACACCACCACACCCTCACCTCAGAATGTGCAAGGTGGCACAAGCTACTTATCGCCATCCTCCCCTGCTTTGTTCTCCTAGTATCCAAGCCACTATTCAGGTCACGGGGGTCTCGGTCACAGCTTCATCTGTCTGTGCTACTGAGTCAGGGTATGAAAAAGGATATATTGTACTGGTGTTGGTAAGACAGGTGAGGTTCTATACAGGACAGTATGAATGTAACTGCTGTTACTTGTGAATGAAAAGTGTGAGAGTTGACCAATTAAATTGGTAGATGGCAGGGACAAGATCTAGACAAAGGTACCCTTTGTGAGATTGGTGAGGGGAGCAGCATGAATGAGTATAAAAGTAATGAAATGGGAGATGGTGTGGGTCAGTTAATTACTGACCTTTGGCCCAAATTGCTGTAATACTGAGTACACGTATGAGCAATACTAACATTTGAACATGGTGTTGATTATAAACAATCCATACTACTGCAGAAATCTAATAATAGTTTACCATTCAAATTCACGTCAGACAAACTGTTCTTCCTAATCATACTCTCCAAGTATCTCCATCATTACCAACATGACCAATAGAATCTCCTGGTAGAAGTATCAGTGGTGTACCATGCAGAGCACTGGCCTTTGGTGCAAGAAGACCAGATGGTTGTGAGTACTATTCTCAGTTTTACTGACTCTATAGTGCTGCATTCCTAAGGAACATCATCCTTCAGATGAGATTTTAAACTGAGGCCTCATCTGCTTAAATTGGTGGTATCAGGTGAATGTAAAAGATCTGATATCACATACTGAAAAGAGTAAGGGAAGTCCCCGATTTTGATTTATGAGTGTGCCTGCATCTGCCTGGGACTTTAGTAGACAAGAAATTCTGCTTGAGAAGTTTTGTTCCAGAGCAAATTATGTCATTAGAGGCAAGACCAGGTGGTGCTTTGAACTTCTTGTGTGAATTAAAGCTCGGTCTCTAGCAGTGAAATGACATGTTATATCCCCAAAAGCCAGTTTAAATAGCCGGGATATAGTCACTCATAATCTTCCATGCTTCCGAATAGCACTGCAGATTACTCTCAGCCTTCACCTTACAAGCATTGAGCCCACATAATGGTTCCATTTATTTCTTTTCAGCCTGAGTCTGACCAAGCTACTGGGTTTCCCTTTTACTAATGGTGAACACATTCCCTACTAGTCTGGTTCCATTATTCAACCCATTATCTCTGTTCAAGGGTCCATTTCTTTCATTCATTGTCATAGCCATCACAAAGATCATTTTGTGGCTTTTTTTTGCCTGTCCCCTTCATTTACAATCATTGGTTTAGTATCTTTTTCCCAAAATAAAAAAGTCACTTAAGCATGGAACAAAATGCATTTTTGTCAGTGTTTGACCTAAAAATGTCTTTTTTGTAATTATGTCATGCTTTTATCTTATCTTCTAAAATTATTCACATTTAATAATTATAGCATTTAAAAAAAGAAGGCATTTTGGCTGTTACAGCCATTTACAACTATTAATTGTTACTATAGTATGGTACATCCCCACTTATTGTGAGCTTACTAATAATGTTGTCTGAAATTTAGGATCATAGGAAGTTGCTAGGCTAATGACCCTGTGGTCCGTACAAGCCTAGCCAAGGATTTAGCCCATGTTCTGACAAGTCAGCATCCAATGCCCCTGTCTAGCAGGGACACAGGTGAAATTCCAGGGTGTATTTTCTGTTCCACATCCAGTTATCCATATTACTTTTAAAAAGGGATAATGAGGTATTACAGCTGAGTGACGCCTCCAGGTGCATCTGCAGTTACTGCCTACTGCTCCTCTAGGCGTCAAATATTGCTTGTTCATATTTGCATTAATAATTCCAAAACCATGCCCTGTACAAGGTATCAGAATATTTTATCTTGAAGCATACATGATGGCAAACACAATTGTATTGAAATTTGACCTATGTCAATGAGTATTTGTTAGAATTGTAAGGTGATAACTTTATTATTTAAAGGCTCAAGCCACGCCCACTAGGAGTTAAAGGTGCACAATCAAAAGAGCTGTACTGTAGAGCAGCAATCTATTCCACAGAAGGGGGAGTATCTGGGACACTAATCTGTCCCATCAACAAGTCCTATAGGATCATATGACTGAAAGCCTGAACTCCCTGTCACTGTATTCTGTCTGTTACAGGTTGCTAAGGGGTGACCTGTGCTGATTTACAGGGCAGTCTCTGACCCGGCCCTGATAGAAATACTGCACATTCATAAATCAAACTGCAGGAGGGTCACTTGATCCAGGAATGTTAACCTAGCCTCTGACATGTATATATTCATCTCCCATTGACTGCCACTTCTCTGGAACAAGATTCCAATTCACAAGAAACAGACCCCCCCCACAGACTTTCTTCAAACGTAACTTAGATCAATGGATAGAGGACTGTAAAGTCACTCCTGGGGTGATGTGCATGTCCCTCCTGGACAGAGGAAGTCTTTATTAACTGCTATAGACCCTTACCTCTATGACCTTTACTCGCCTAACCACCGATAACTGGGGCAACTCTGGCTAAATATGGCTAAGCTTGTAAGGGCTGTTAGCCTAGTAACCTCCTATGAACCTAGAAGTGCAACAGTCTAGCCATATCCCTTCACAGAGAATGTATGCGCAATACATTTATTCAGAATCATAAATACAAAATGCATCAAATAATATCCATTTTTGTCTTAGCATAGCACCGGACCTTAAAATGATATAAGTTTCCCCTCAAGTGAAGTTTGATGCCATTTTGAGTGAACTGAGCAGACAAAAAATGAAAATTAAGATTATATGCACTCATGTTTAAGCTACATTTCACTCTTCTCCTTTGGCACTGAAGGTACAATCTTGGTATAGTTTCTGTATTTTTTTGCAAATACTTGCCCAAAATATTACTACAAAAATTAAAGCAAAACAAGAAATATATATATATATATATATATATATATATATATATATATATATATATATATATATATATATATATATATATATATATATATATATGTCTGTGCCTGTGTATGCATGTATATATGATTTACAGTTAGATCAAATCAGCCTAAGGGGATCTAACCTTCTAAAAAATGAACAGAGCAGTGAAGGAGTTAAAAATGAAGATATAATCTTGATCAGAAAATGGAGTCTCTAGAAAGCAATGAGAAAGCCTAAGATTTGTATTCAAACAAGAGAGATAGAATAGTAAATAGTAAAGATGAAACAGAATAATAACTACTGAAGATTAAATAAGTACTTTTCAAACATTATGTATTACTATGGGTCTATGTTGAATTATCAAAGTACAGAACCTCCAAACTCATTTGGCTGAAACCATGTGATCGAAGTTCCGTAACACTGATTATTCAATAAAAAGAAAAAAAAACACACACAAAGCATTAACATTACATGTAGGCAGGGGGGCAAACCCTCCGGCACCCCCCCGCTACTAAAACATACCAACTCCGAGATCGCACTACAGTGAAGAAAAGGGAATATTCCCGCTTCGTGCTGTACAGAGATCTCCGTTTAGATGTTCGAGGTTACGGAACTTCGATCATATGGATTCAGCCATATGAGATTTGAAGTTCTGTGCTTCGATCATCTAACAAGGACCCATTACTATATAGGTTCATAGGTGTGTACTAGGTTAATGGCCTTGGAGCCTTTACAAGCCTAGCCCATAGGATTACCCTGGCATTGTGCCACCCGACCTTAATTCCCAGTACCTCTGCCAAGTAGAGCTACTGGAGTGATCCCCAGGGTGAATTTTCTTTTTCCCATCCACTCATCAAGATTTCTCTCAAACAGGGCCAGTGAGGTGCTCTGTTTGACATGTATGGGAAGTCTATTCCATAGCATGGGCAGTCTCTGGGTTATGAACCTGTCCCTCTAGCGCGTTCTGTTGATTGCGATAATGAGGTTGAGGTCTCTGGAGCATGTGGTGTGGAGGAATTGGGATTTCTTTAGCTGTAGCATTTCTAACAGAGCTGGGTCAGACATGGCTTTGTAAGTCAAGCAGAGATCGCCTCTAAGTAGGGGATATGAGACAGAGAATAGATGGAGTCTTTTGAGTCTGTCCATGTAGGACATGTGTTTAATGCCTAGCATCCTCTTTGTGAGGTACTTCTGTGGCCTCTCCAGCTGTTGCAGGTATCTAGTGAGGTTCATGCCAAATGAGGCATTGTACTCGATGATTGGCCTAATGAGGGAAGAATAGAGCAAGACAATGACCTCTTTCTTCCTGGATGCAGCACCCTTAGTAATGAGATGTGACACATAGAAGGACTTTCTGACCACAGTGGCAATGTGGTGGTCAAAAGAGAGGTTGCTGTCAACCTGTGTTCCCATATCTCTTATAACACCTTATGTGTTTAGTGGACTACCATTGATGTGGTAATTCATGGGAACTGGGTTTTTTCAAAAGGGGATGATGACACATTTTTTGGCATTGAGTTTAAGGCCATGGTCCTGACACCAGTTGTTGGTCTCAATGAGGTCTTTCTATAGGATGTCAACATCACTTGGGGAGTTAATAATAGCTCCCAACTTGCAATCGTCTGTGAACTTTGTCAGCCAGAGTCCCTTTGTGTTGGCCTGGACTTCAGAGAAGTAGATACCAAACAGGAGAGGACCCAGGACTGAACCCTGTGGTACTCCACTCGTGACTGGTTGGCAGTCTGACTTGGAGTCAGCTACTTTTACACTGTGGGTTCTATCTGTGAGCCAGTTTGCAACCCACCTAGTGATATAGGGGTTGATGCCTAGCTTACTGAGTTTTTCTGTGATTCCTGAGTGGGTGAGGGTATCAAAGTCCTTGGCCAAATCAAGGTAGGCTGTGTGAACCACCTTGCCTTCACCCACAGCTCTGGTGACCGACTAAAAGAAGTCGACCAAGTTGAGCAGGCATGATCTACCCTTCACAAAACCAAACTGTGTGGGATCCAGTGTTTGGAGATTCCCTATATCCTTGTTTATTAGGTCCATTATAATGTCTTCCATAGCTTTGCATATCAGACTCATTAGGCCAATGGGGCGATAGTTCCCAGGGTCTGTAGTCACTCCTTCTTTGTGGAGAGGGATGACTGTAGCAGTGCCCCATTTGGTAGGGACAAAGCCTGAGGTGAGGCTTTGATTGAACAAGGCACACAGGTGAGGTGCCAGTTCACTCTTAGTTCATGTAGAACACAGCCAGGGATATTGTCAGGTCCCATAGAAGCTGTATTCTTGGCCTTGGACAGTGCTGTTTTAACCTGTGCAACAGTAATACTGGGTGCCTGGCAATATACTGTTAATGTGATAGGTCCTTTGGGAGGGGAGAGAGGGGCAAAATTGGCACTGAATCTGTCGACCAGTATATTGTCTATATCTGTTGGCTCAGTATAGGAGGTACCATTGTGCAGTAGCTCACAGCAAATCTGAGTATTGCCATGAAGATTCTTTACATAACTATAGAAGATCTTGTGGTTGTCTTTACTATCTGCCGCAATTCTGTTTTCGTAGCTAGGTTTAGAGGATTTGATGAGGGATCTCAACTTTTTGTTGAGGCTGATAAGGGAGTTTATCCAGTCTTGGGACTTCACTTTATTCTGCATCAGTTTCCTCCCTCTGCTGTAGAGTTTATTTATGGCAGGGGACCACAAGATTGGCTTCCTATTTTTAGAGGAGAGTGTCTTGGCTCTATTGGGTACTTCTTGATCCATGCATTTGTGTATGTGTTGGTACAGTGCATTGGTGTATGATTCGGCAGTCATGCAACTATTCTACATTTGCATAGGTGCCGGGAAGTTTGCCACCTCTGTTTTTAGGAGCCCAAAGTTAGCTTTGGAGAAGTTTTTCATGATGGTTACCTTTGCGGGGGGTGGGAGGGATGTGGATTTCCAAGGTGATTAATTTGTGGTCGGATCTAACCAGGGAGGAGTTGACTATTGATGTAGAGGGGAAATGTGAAAAAAAAAATCTGTATTGTTTTATAATACAGATAGAAAACTTTCTTATACTGGTAAAGGTATATTATATCTTAGCAAACTAATATGATAACAAGAGTCATGGTTATCAAATAAGGCACTAGACCTACAGGGGATAAGAAATTATCTTAATAATAAGCTAAAAGGGGTCATGATTTTAAAATAGTCTGAAGAGGCTATAAAAATAATGTTATAAAATAACAAACTATCCTCAGCAATCTTTCTAGATCTATACAAGGGTTTTGACATGGTTGACAACAAAATGCTTATAAATTCATTGAAGGCCTTCTCCTTAAACAATTATGCACTCCAATGGTTTCAATCCTACCTGCAGGGCAGGCAACAGGCAGTCCTATGGCAGGACAAGCTATCATCTTGCCTACCCATCACATTAAGAGTCCCCCAGGGCTCGATACTAGGATCCCGTCTTTTCTCCATCTTTATCAACGACCTTCATTCAGTCATCCCAGATGCTACCTGTATTCAATATGTGGATGCTCCACCTTGATTTGTTCTGACACCTCACCAGCTGTTTTATTCACATTAACCCAAAATACATTCAATACAGTGGAAAAATGGCTCTCCAATCAACATCTAATCCTAAACCCCAACAAAACTAAGTTGCTCCCCCACGTGCACGACCCCCCCTGCCATCCTTCAACATAACTGCTAACAATGGCACTATCATCTCCCCAGAAGCCCAAACTAAACTACTGGGTGTCATAGTTGATAACAACCTGAAGTTTGATGCGCATATCAATCAAACTATCAAAACCATTAATAAAAAACTTGGCTCTCTTTACAGAATCAAACCTTTCCTTACCCCACTTGCTAGAACTGCAACTGCCCATTCCCATCTGCTATCAGCTCTTCTCTACACCTCACCTCTATTCTTCAACTTAAACAAAACAGATCTTAATAAACTATCATCCTGCTATAACCGCATTGCCAAATTTGCTACTGGCACAGCCTACCAGACACACACCACTGTCACAACCTAAATCGCCTAGGATGGTTTGAACTGCCAAGCCTATTGCAGTTCAACCAGCTAATAGTGGCACATAAAGTCCTTTACCAACCAGAAAATACACCTGCACTAAAAAATATTATCAGCCCCTACACCAGCACCCGGCCATTGCGATCATCCACTAGACTCCTAGTTCAAACATACAAATCCAACTACTCAGCTGGGGACTCTCTGTTTGCCAACTCTGTCAGAAAAATATGAAACAGACTCCCAGCTGACTTGACCCTAGAACCCTCACTAACTCAATTCAAAAACAAACTCAAGAAATACTTCAAAACTCATTGGTTATGTCCTTGCACTAACCCCGGTTAGTGACCTCTCTATTTCTTAGGTGCCTTACCTTCAACTACTTCTAACTTTTCTACCACTCCATTTCAGGAAGGGTCAATTGTATAACAGCTGCTCAGTGTGTCTTAAACCTAAATGTAATGTTATGTATGTTTAACTTTGAAAATAATGTTATGTTTTGTAAAGTGTTTTATAATAAGTTAGTACTATATGCGTTAAATGCTGGTATTGCTTATGAATGTAATCGCTTGAAACTAGCATTTACTAAATGTTCATTGTGAATTATTATCTTGGAACTTTTCTCCCCGGGCCTCCACTGAAAATGGACATGTATCCAGTCGGACTATACCGGTCAACAAGTGTAAAATAAATAAAATAAATAAATAAAATCAGTACATGGAAGAGAAAACAAAGAATCTAATTAATGGTGATATATTGATAGTTTTTTTCTGAACAGAATATAGAACAGACTGATATTAAACAGAGACCTTAAGATTTTTAACAAGAGTATTAGTCAGCAGAGTAAAACTATCAGTAACTGCATTAACTGGCATACTACGAGGTGGTTTCATGCAGTAGAGAAGCAGTTGCTGTTTTACACTGATAACAGTGAATGCAAGTGATACAGGAGAAAATAATAAGTAAAAAGAGTACATTGGTCCTAGTCATAGAATAGAATGATTTTATTTTCAGAGCCTTATAGGACAAACAATTCCTATAGGTATTTAAAAAAATGCACAGTAAACATGGCCATCACTCAAAAGAAAAAAAAATGTGATGAAGGGCCACATTTTACCCTCACATCTATGAGTAAAAGGCATGAAGGAGTTCACTTCTTTTTGGTTTATAATGACGTTAGATACATTATAGCCAGCCATTAGTGATTATCAAGTCAACCCTTCTAAAAAAAAAAACACACCTGTTAGCCAGCTTAACTCACTGATGTGCATGACACTATTTTATTGTCAGCCTGGAAGCACTTCTGGTTAAGTAACTCATTCACGTTCACACAGTTAGCATACAGAGACTGTGGGAATCAAACTCTAGGCTGCTGTATGATATAGGTATACCTCTGCATCAAGCTATCAGACAATTAAATATAAAGAGGTAGGTAAATGCATGATAATCAGAAGGAAAAAAATGATAAACCAGTGTCAAGATAAATGCATGTGAAGATGACTGAATGAGTATGAGAAGTTATAGAAAAGGACATGTCAGTAGCACTCAGTATCTAAGAAAATATATATAAATGTCATAAAATCTAAGAAAACTGTTCAGAAATATCATAAAACATAAGAAAATTGTAGATAAATATGAGCTAGTACAATAAACAGACATTTTACATTTGTTTACCGGGAATGTCCGACTGGGACAGAACCCATTTTCAGTGGATGCCCGGGGAGAAAATATGAGTTAGTACAATAAAGAGACATTTTACTGGGAAAGTCCAACTGGGACAGAACCCATTTTCAGCAGAGGCCCAGGGAGAAACGCTCTAGATGTGTGTTTTAGGAATATAGGAGGAAATGTATGCAAATGCAGAGAGGACATGTCGACTCTGCACAGAAGACACTCCAGTTAAGAATCAAACTGGTGAACCTCCGCTGCTGAGAAAGCGATAACTGAAACCACTGCACCACTGCACCACTCATACGTAGCAGGCCTAGACATAACATGCCTATAAATTAAACAAGAAAATAAATTGCCACCAGACCACTTCCAGAAAGGAATAAATGACACCATGTGCATTTTTTTATATAAAATTCCAGATGATAAAGGGATACTGAGCAGTTATAAATATTTCCAGAAGAAAATAAAAAGTTGAAAATCTAGGAGAGTCTAGTGCTTTTGTCAGCAGCTTTTCTTCATTTTATTTATTTAATATTCTTTTGGCTGGGTAGGTGGACTGATTCCTGGACTTTTTTTCTTTCATGACATGAACCAGAATAACGGAGATCCTGGCAACACCAAAAATAAGCTCTCGAGACCACCCAAAAAAAGATGCAACTCGTGTAAAACTGACCTCATAACTTTAATGACAGAAGTTAAAACACAAAACAGTTGCATCTTTTGATGAACCAGAATAACAACTAACACAAACTATAAAACATGATGCAACAAAATGACAATTATTCATTTAGTAAATAAAATATTACAGTAAATGTACAGTAGAATAGGCAGAGAAGCTAAGCACTATTTCAAACTACAATTTTTTTCATTTATTTTTTTAACATGAAAACTGAACTAGTGCATTATAATTTAACCAAAATATAAAGGGAGTGCTAAAATGTTTATAGTGAAAAAGTGAGCCATCAATACCTGGAAGACAATTGCAGAGACTGAGATGAACTGGAGGAAAGCAACATTATTGCTGAATGATGCTCAGGAGGTTTGGAACCAGTATCTCCTTGTGATATAATCTGAATGTACAAGTATCACAGAACAATAATCATAGAGAAGAACAAAGAAAAAACATAATGACTGTAAAATATGTTAAAAGCATGCAGATGAGTAAGATATTCCTTCAGTAACTACAGCAGAAATCTAGGATAGGGAAAGGAACAGGCAGGTATGCATGCATCAAGTGAGGGATACAAAGCCAACATAAAATGCAACATGGCATGTGATTTAAGAGTAGAATTATGGATTAAAAAGGAAACTGAAAGACAGCTGCATAGCAGTGTGATTACGAAATGGGAAACTCATCTACTTTGGCCATTTCCTCAGTACATATAATAAGAGAGATCTTTAGAATTTTAAGAAAAATGTTGCAAAAGTTTGTAGATGCTACTATATCCAAAAGCTGCATCTCACAATGGTCCAATCAGAAGCATTTTTACCTCACAGCAAGAGCTTCACCAGTTTATTTCTGGGCTGCTGTGCTTTCTGCACAGAGACTGCTTATCCCCAAAGATATGCAGAACATGGATTGGCAACTATAAATCTTCTGTAGGTTTGTGCGTAGTGTGTGTGTGTGTGTGTGTGTGTGTGTGTGTGTGTGTGTGTGTGTGTGTGTGTGTGTGTGTGTGTGTGTGTGTGAGTATGTTTGATACTGAAGAAAATCCTGGCAATTTACTTCTGTTGCTTCATTTTCTTAGTAAAGTCTTTGGATGACATTAGTTGTTCATGACATTAGTATAATAGTTTAATGTGATTCAGCAGCATTGGGCAGATTTCCAAAAATGTCCCTGTGTCAGAGGTGGGAAGGACATCCAAAATCTATGAACCAGGTAATGATAAAAACAGATAGTATAGGCACTACATGTCTGCAAATCTTCGATCTTCCACTGCTTCAAGGAATGGAATTCTTTATTACGGAATGACTTGAAAAGTTAAGTAACAAACAGAACTCATAAACATAATCTGAGTGCTCTTTCTTATTGCTCAAGCAGGACCCTCTAAATTTAAAATAAACTGTGAGGTCCATGCAGCTGTTTTATTTTGTGAGAGTGTACAAACCCCTTAATGAAGAAAAAGAAAAGAAAGAGTCAGGCAACTTAGGTTAAATGAAAGAGAAGCACATGGAATTTTTATCAGCTTTTTCTAACTATTCCCTAACAAGTATGTATGATGTCATAGGTCGTGAACTGCAGATTGGTTTATGTGCTTCTATAAGACAAAGTAAAAACATTTGAAGAAACATTTCCCATTTATTGTACAAAGATCGTTCACTACTATGCCCCCTCTGCTTTGCTTATAATTACTTTCTTTAGTATAGTAGTAGTGTTCATTTGCAAGTAATATTTATAAAGAATATTAATCCTGAGTGGGCATAGTATAAGCTTCTTTTCCTGCAGTACCATTACAGTTTGTTAGGTGACACGTTACATCACAAAATGTGTGCTCTAGATGTATGAAGCAAACAAAGACAAATTCATTACAGATGTATGATGGACTATAGTGGTGTATAGCTATTGTAGTATAATGTATAAGTCACACTTTTAAATGTCAGTTGTACAGTTATGAACCTATTATCAACTACAGATAGAAACGACTCTGATCCAAAACAATACCATTTTTTGCAAGAAAGAAATAAAAGAGTGCTTGATCCTTTTGTTTCTGTGGGACATAAATTTCAAAGTGTGTCTCCAGAAATCAGAGAACTGTATCAAAAATATGACAGGTTGATTGAAAAAGAGACAAGGGTGCACTTTAACATTTTAGGTTTGCAAAAATATATTAGCTTGAATATTACACCTAGAGGTCTTAGATTCGTAAAGAATCCTAGTACACCATTTGACTTGAATTGTGCTGCTGATAAGAAATTTAAGGAACGCTGGTTTATAGCAGCACACGTGTGTAATAGAGTGGCTTCACATTCTGTTGGAAAGGGACCAGCTCAAACATCAGTCTCTTAAACAGGAGCTGGTTTCCCTTTCACATAGTATTAGTTCATCTGTGAGTCTAGAAAATATGAAGTCTTTCATGGAGAAGACTAATGAGAGACTGAATAATCTAGAGAATGAACTTGTAAAACAAAAGAAAACAAAATGAATACGTGATATCAATGAATATGAAGCAGGGACTGTATTTTCTTACCCTCCTAATTGGACAGAACATAAGCAGAAACAATGTAGGAGGGTAAGATTCACTGATGCACCGTTGTCTTCTTCTTTTGCTTCTTCAGGGGAAGAGTTTAGGTCGGACATCAGTATGGAATTTCCGGAATTACCTAGACCACCACAACCACGTAGGATGCAACAGGAGTTTAACAATGGAAGCTTGCAGCATCAGGAACACACATTTCAACAGGGACAGAAACGCCTGAGAAGTTATGAGCAAGAAGATGTCTCTGTTCAGAAATTCAATCAACCTGACAATTTTCGTCAGAATCGGAGGTATGGACAACAATATAACAATAAGAAATTTAAACAGTAATAACTTTAATGATAAAAGTATTGTTCTAAATTTATCTAGTTGTGATTTGTCTGATGAACAGTTTGCTGTGTTATGTTTAGGTTTAAAGTTTATACCTACTGTTTTTCCTAAAGAATATTTGATACAGCAAGATATTTTTAAATTTCTTAGGAAGATACATTTAAAAGTTCATTTTAGCAGGGACCAAGGATGTTTTAATTCTGCACACGTAGGCTTTTCTTCATGTGAATCTGAGGATAGTTTTTATTCATGTGATGAATGTATAAGTAATGATGATGTGCAATTTCCTATTGTTGGCAATGCAATAGATATGTCTTATGTAGTTTCTTCTAACAAATTTATTCCGCTTTTTATAAACCCAGAGAGCTATCATTATGGCTCCATGATTAAATTTTGAATGTGATATATGTAGAAGAAATATGAAATTGAATAGATGTAATAGTTTATAGAACTTAACTTATAAGGAATGGAGTGCTTTTGTGACAGGAAGGATATTATTAAACCTTCATAAGGGAAACAAAATTGTTATAATGAGTGTTGTGCAATATTTTGAGATGTGTATGACTCATTTGCAGGATGAAACAACATATGAATATGAGAGTCAGGCTGGGGTTTTTACAGAGTAGATAATGATAGAAAGGACCTATCTGTATTCAAAATACATTTATTTCAGCCTGCAACTATTTCCTACATAACTTTTACCATATGTAGTTAAATCTCCAGTTTACATCAAAGATAGTATGGAATTTTAAATATCCTCTATCTCTTGGAACAACAAAATTTGATTATGGTGGTTTTGATTCAGATTTGAATTATCAACTACAGTATCACATACCAGTGCAGTGCCTGACAGTTAACACTGTTTAAGATATTGCTTTCCTGTCAATATGGCAGTTAGTGTAGCAGGTAAGTTTGTAAACTATAGTCTTTATAGTACTGGGTTTGATTCCCTTAGCTCTCATTTACCTACTATGAGACTTTGAACAAGTCACTTAACTGGACATTTCTCCCAGACTGCTGCTGAAAACAGACTGTGTGTTCAGTGGACCTACCTGGTTAACAAATAAGATTGCTACAATGTTGCAAAGATCCATGGTGACATGATTCTTGCACTGCTCTATTCCAACATTAGTTTGCAGGTGGTGATGGCATATTACAATCTGATGAGGTAGTCTTGGTCAGTCAGAATTTCTCTTATTTTTTTCTGATGCAGTTTGTCAAAATTACTGTGACTTGAATGGAATGAGATGGCAGTGTACTGCAGAGGATATTTTAGTGTTTTTATTTTACAGCTCCCTAATGTAATTTGACAGTGAAAAGTATGTATGTATGTATGTATTAAATTTAGTGTAAGCTTCAGTGGATCACAGTGGAAACTAAAAAAAAAATATCAACAAAAGAGGTTGAAAAGATTGGTCTATGATAGTGGCATGAACCTCTGAACATGCAAAAGAACATGCATGCAAAGAAATGTGGATGTATGTATGTATTAGTGTTAGCTTTGGGATCATGGGATCAACACTAGGCTCAAAAATATCGATGGAGGAGGTTGAAAAGGTGTACCTTTACATTATCTGAACATGCAAAAGGAAATTACCAATGAACATGCAAAAATTGTATGTATGTATGTTTGGTTTAAGTTAGTGAACTTTTTCAGGGATCACTCAGTGGATCAAAAATATCATCGACACCCCTAGTGAAAAAAGATTGATACAACACTGTGTAAGGCAAAAGAAGGAACCTGTTCTTTGGGGAACCAAAATTCATTCCCATTGCAGGGTTGGCCACTCCTCTCTCTCTCTGTATGTATGTGTATATATATATATATATATATATATATATATATATATATATATATATATATATATATATATATATATATGGAGCTATTAAATTTAGTGTAAGCTTCAGTGGATCACAGTGGATCAACACTAAAAATATCGACTGCGAAAGGTTGAAAAAAGATTGACACCCTAGTGTGCATGATCAGAGGCACAACCTCTGAACATGCAAAAGAAATCTACTGTTCTTTGCAGGGGGCCAAGCACGACTGAACCCCCCCCCCCATGTGTCTGGTCATGCTCCCCACACTCTAATAATTTTATGCTAACTCTGAGATTGTGCAGTCCCCAGGGAAGGGGCATATTCCCCAACCACAGGGATTGTACATCTCACACAACTGTTGACCAAAGTGTGTCAACAAAACAGATGTTCACATTTAGGAGTGTCACTCATTTAATAAGCACACCCATTAATGTATACACACTAAATGTGGTCACCCTCCTCTCCCCTAACACTCTACCTAGGACTATGTCTACATACCCTTCCCTCACCATAAATCTCAACTGTCCGAAATTTTGTAGAATGTCAAGATTTTTGTCTCATACTTTTGGTCTGTTTCTAATAAAATTAGTGTTTTTTTGACAAACCATTGAGGACTGAAGTCATAAAATGATGACAGCCATTTGAGCTTCACACTTCACAACCTTCAGAAACTGAAATCCATGCAGCTGTTTTGTGGAGGTGTTATTTAAATTCTATTCCTCGTTTTGGGCCTTTACCCAACCCACAATTATTGTTTGACTGTCCAGAATTCTTGCCTTAAGAGGTTGAGAGCTATGCAACCCTAACTAACCTTCCCTCCACAGCTCCCACATATCCTGTTTCCTCTTCCTTCTTGCTCTCTCTGTATTTCTCTCATCTTACTCTTTCCTCCTCAAGTAAGGTGGGATCTCTCTTCCTCCTGTCTAATTCATTTCCACCTCACCAACATCCCCTGCATTCTGCTATATATCTTCTCTTCACTCTGTCTAAATCCCTTAAGGTACAATTTTCTCTCAAATGTTATCCCTTGGACTTATGCACCAAGACACTTTATTGATACAGTTCAGTCCCTCTGGATTGAACAACCTCTGCTTGCATGTTAATTTTGTACTTAGGTATACTGACATATTACTGTCATTACTTGGGTATAGTGATATATAACTGTTATTACTTAGGTATACTGACATATTACTGTCATTACTTGGGTATAGTGATATATAACTGTTATTACTTAGGTATACTGACATATTACTGTCATTACTTGGGTATAGTGATATATAACTGTTATTACTTAGGCATACTGACATATTACTGTCTTTACTTAATTAAACTAATATATTAGTGCCATTACTTGGGTATAGTGATATATAACTGTTATTACTTAGGCATACTGACATATTACTGTCATTACTTAGGTATAGTGATATGTAACTGTTATTACTTAGGCATACTGACATATTACTGTCATTACTTAGGTATTGTGATATATAACTGCTATTACTTAGGTATACTGATATATTACTGTCATTACTTAATTAAACTAATATATTAGTGCCATTACTTGGGTATAGTGATATATAACTGTTATTACTTAGGTATACTGACATATTACTGTCATTACTTAGGTATAGTGATATATAACTGTTATTACTTAGGTATACTGATATATTACTGTCTTTACTTAATTAAACTAATATATTAGTGCCATTACTTGGGTATAGTGATATATAACTGTTATTACTTAGGCATACTGATATATTACTGTCATTACTTGGGTATAGTGATATATAACTGTTATTACGTAGGTATACTGACATATTACTGTCTTTACTTAATTAAACTAATATATTAGTGCCATTACTTGGGTATAGTGATATATAACTGTTATTCCTTAGGTATACTGACATATTACTGTCTTTACTTAATTAAACTAATATATTAGTGCCATTACTTGGGTATAGTGATATATAACTGTTATTACTTAGGCATACTGATATATTACTGTCATTACTTGGGTATAGTGATATATAACTGTTATTACCTAGGCATACTGATATATTACTGTCATTACTTGGGTATAGTGATATATAACTATTACTTAGGTATACTGATATATTACTGTTATTACTTTTTATATATGTAAAGTATACTTAATATATTCTACTTCTTGAACATATTCTGCCTAATGTTGTTACTCCATTTTGTGCTTTTGTTGTAGTATACACAAATGAAGCATGTATGGAAAGCAGAGGTGACACCTTGCGTCACAGCCTACATTTAACTACTGTGCGTGTATGTGACATTTTTCTACTGTACTTAATAGAAAATACATCAAACATTCTTTGATGTATATATTTGTATTCATGTGGTGGCACAGTTCTCAAAATAAGGTAATTACATTACTAAAAAAAGATCATTCATGAAACAATAAGAGTAGATATCAAAAGTATCTAAACATTATGAAGATTTTATGTAATATGCCCAGTGAAACAGGCAAAAACAGTTGTGCATAAACAAAGCTGGCTTGTATTCATTCACACACACACACACACACACACATGCGCGCATACACACACACACACACACACACACACACACACACACACACACACACACACACACACACACACACACACACACACACACACACACACACACACACACACACACACACACACACACACACACACAGTCTTCATATATGTTCAGTGTCATGGGTATCAATAGATGGATGTTTGGCAGTTTACAGAAGAGGATTAAAGCTATAAGCTGATTCCTTACCTTTCCATTTACCTGCTGTGCAAATTTGATCAAGTCAGTAAAGCAATCTTTCTTCTTGGTTCTCAGCCACGTCAGTCAAGAGCTGAAAACCTGGCAGAGTCTAAAGGCTTATGCTAGCAAAGTTTATTTATTTTATTTAGTTAATATTTCCTAGCTGGATAGGTGGAGCACTATAACACTTCTATAATGACATCTTCCTTTGTTACTTTCTACAATTCCTTTAAAAGATAAATAAGATGGAAGACTCTACAGTTTTGAAATAAAAAGATGGCATGCTTGAACGTCTGCATTTACAGAGCAAGGAAAGCATAAAATCAGTATGCAACAAAAGGTGTTTGCTACACGTATAGGAATGAAAATGTCATGCTAGGAATGAAGCATAAATATACAGTGGTAGGATGGCGGTAATTATCTGATCCAAAATAATCCTTTGCTCTAAAGAATTAATCATAAGTGCTCAAAGCAATAATAAGCAGCATTAAATGCTCTAAGTAATTTTCAGAACTTTAAACAGACATAATTGTTCTACTTCTGCTTCAGACTTGCATTTGAATTGTGTAATTTAGTCACTTGAGTGACTGGTTAGCTAGGGCAGTGCATGGGGGAAGATACAGCCTGTCTGTATTTCATGAAGGCTTTTAGTATAATTGATTATAAAAAATAAAAGATGAACTACTCGTCCTGTTTAGAGTGGGTCAAAGAATCTATAAACTTTAAATCAGTAAAGTAAAAGGGACTGGAGAGTGCTCTTAATGGTGTTAGTCTGGAAAAAGCTAGGTGGATCATTGTTCAGCGGCAAGACTGGACCTGCTTAATGTGTTTATTAGTGACATTATGGAACAAATAGACTTGAAAATATGCCTTTTCAAACATGAGACAAGAATCTGGAACAAAGTAGATAAAGCAGATGGACGGAAGGTAAAGTGACTAAGAAACATAAAATAGTGATTATGGATTTTTCAGCTTGAATTTAATATAAAAACAAAAAGAACTGCACACTGAATTCAGATTTATGTAAGACAGAGAGAGGTACTGGTAACCAGAAAGTGGTTAAAGAAGACAGCAAGAAGTCCATTAAAGTACTGGGCGAGCAGGCACTCAGTGTTAAGGTAGCTGCCCTTGTATGAAGAATAAAGTAATATCACCCTGTACGCATCCATCAAAAATGCCAAACTGAAAACTACTTCCAGTTTTGTTACCTTGCCTTTGTAAGGAGAATGCTCAAACACAGGAAACACAGAGGATTGCAATAAAAATAATGCAAGCAGTACGACTGACTGTGCAGAATAACCACAAACTATAAACAACATTATGGAATGGGATCTGTGATGTAAACATGCAGGCACTCAGCTTGAACTTGTAAGATACAGGTAAGTAGTGTCAGAACAATTTAAAGACAAAGGTGTATGGGATATAGGGTAGAAGTGAAAATACAGGTATGTGAATTTAATTTCCATGCAACAAACCATGCAAAATAGAATTCACACAACCCTTTCCGAGAATTTATCTTCAGTGTCAGGCAGCCCTCTCTCCAGCACTTCCAAGCAAGGAGGTTTCACCCTGTGTGCCCTTTTACATAATATAATTAACTGAGGTTACTGTACCTTGAAGAAACACAAGTCTCAATGTACATTGCAACTTTGGATCTCTCATTAGTGTGTTTTTTACACTTGACTGTCAAGACAGTTGATCTTGTACAGTTGTCCCTTGGATTTGCACTGTAGTACAGACTTTATGCTACTTTGTTAGGGGATGAAACGCAGTAAAAATCTGGTGAAATACTTCAACTTATCCAAAGGAAAAGTGGCTCATAGCTGCAGTATCTATCAAATACAGTCCGATGAAAAGCACTTAATGAAATGAAAAATTTAAATGAAGTGCAGTCTCTAAAATAGTACTGATAGCTTTGTGGAAATAACTTTAGAATGGCCTCCTTCTTGTGCATATAGAGTGTTTCAAATCTAGCTTAAAAATGCCTAAGGCTTACACGTATTTCCCTATAGCACCTTAGTAGCAGAAGTAGTAATATTTCCACAGGTGTAGTAGACTATCAACAACCAACATTTACAAGGGAAACTCCACAGGTACAATATCCTTTAATTCAGCTTTCCTTCGTAGAATAACAGCTCCACTCTTCCAAAGATGTCTTCTTCCCCTTGACTCTTCAACAGAAAAATCCCTATAAGGTCTGAGGTAAGCATTCCTGACAGGTCTACTCCTCTCAGGACTAATATGCATCTCATTTTATCTACACATCTCTTCCTGTTACCTTCCTGTATGACTTGAATTGTGTCAATTAGACACCTTCTAGTGTGCAACATGGGTTCATTTGGGCTACCTTCCCTCAAGGGTAAATCAAACAAGATATTACAAAATAAGTACATAATGTATGTGTGTGCCTGTATATGTATATATATATATATATATATACATATATCTGTATGTATTCCGAAAATAACCAGTACAGTCACCATGGCTGTCAGCATAAAACAAATTTAACTAAAGAAGGGTGGAAGCCACCCTAAAGTGCTCATTTTTATTTTGTTTGTTTTAATACATTGATTTTATGTTATTTTATACTGTCAGCTGAGGTGACTTGCACTGGTTATTTCTGTAATCTACATTTTTTACTCTACAGTGCTGTTCTTCGGGTTCCATGGCCTTTGGTTTACTTACTTCTTGTGTTTATATATATATGTATATATCTATAAAAACACACACACACACACACACACACACACACACACAAAGTCATGTGCATGTGTGCACACAAGCACTTAACAACTTTCAAATTATAGAAGAACTTGGGAATGAAAGAAGAAACGGGTTGGAAGTTATGCTTTTTATCCTAAATGTGGTCAGTGATCGGTGATAGGGTGCTATCTGCAGGTAAAAAAAGCTATTTGCTGTAGAGCTCTATGTATGTAAAGGCTTGAAATATTCACTAGGCAGTAAACATACTTATTTAGGGCTGGTTAAGCTACATTGATAGACGATATATAATTGTGAAAAGAAAATAATTTACCATTCCTTCTTTCACTGTATATATCCTCCTCTGAACTTGGGTAACTACCACTCTATCCCACCGTATCATTTCTTTATCCATTATCTTTTCCTTAGAGCAACAGCTAAGGGATAGGAATCCTTGTCAGCCATCATACTGACAAAGTGGGTCTCTAATTGCCCTATACAATAACTCACATACCCTCCCATGTAAAATCATGTAGTGACTCAAAATGTCTTAAACCTCCAGATGAGTCTGGTACAAAGTTTCAAAGGCTCACTTGCTCATTTAGCTAATAATGCTGCCATGGCACTTCCTATAGTTACCACTAGGGGTGCTATAAGAGTAGAACTGGAAAATTTCTGCTGAGAGTTGTAAGTTAGACAGACACTTTGTTATTCTTTCAGTCTTGTTTGGCCCCCTAATTCCCTTCAGAGCTGGATCATGTTAAAATGGGGCCCTAGCCAGGAGAATGGACCAGACTCCCCCAGCAGCCATTCTTGAGACACATTACTAGTCAGTCTCTCTCTCTCTCTCTCTCTCTCTCTCTCTCTCTCTCTCTCCAGTTACCATAAATACTACTCTAGACTGTCAGCATGCATACTGTTCTCTTTACTTTTGAAATAAAAGTAGAGATATAGATTTAATTTAAACATTTTAATTTAAATATCCTTTGACCAGGTTTGTCCCACTGGGATAGTAGTGTCTTTTCAGGGGAGACCCTTGGTGCTATTCATACTACTAGAGGAAATTTAGCCAGGGCATTGGGGAACTTCTCCCTACTCTTTTTGAGTGTTCAGGTAAATGTAAATGATCTTACAACATTTTAACATCTCATCCAAAGGATGAGACATAAAGAAGTGCACCAGTCCCCCCCATTTAAAGTGTACTGCAGTATTAACATTCCATTTACATAAAGAAGTGCACCAGTCCCCCATCCCTTTAAAGTGTACTGCAGTGTCAGCATTCCATCTACATAAATAAGTGCACTATGCCCCACCCCTTTAAAGTGTACTGCAGTATCAATATTCCATCTACATAAAGAAGTGCACCTCACCCCCCCACACATTGGGGGTGTGGGTGGGGTATCCCCCCACCTTGGTGGGTTTGAAGTAATGTAGTGCGTGCGATGATCACTGTGGTAGACAAGTAATTATTCTCTTCCCTATGAAAACCATTCACTGATATGAGCTTTCGATAAATGGGCGTTCAGTGTAAAGGCCTTGATGATTAGGTATTCACAGAAATAAAACATCAGTGAAGTACTATAGACCCCTACAGTATACTAACATCTGAAACAGTGAGGCACATGTCTGGCAGTTAGCATACAGAATTAAGGTAATAAGCTGCTTCCTGTGGTCCAGGACTGATCCCTCAGACTTCATTTGCCTACTGTATGTCCTTGAGCAATTCACTTAGTCAGACGGTGCTTTAGAAAAACTGAGTATATGCTTCTTAGTAGTCTACTGGATTGCATGCGTGCTAACTACTTATGAACATGCTACTTTACTAGCCTTTGTGCACCACAGAACACAGGTCAGTTTGAGAAGTGCTGTAGTGATTCATTAATATTTTGGACAACAATGTGGCTAGGAAACTCATGCTGTCTGTATGTTCTGTACAAAAATAATTTCCTGACATCTAGTGGATCTGTTAAAAGCTGTGTGCTGTGCATTAATGATTGTATCCCAACAGAATATTCTTGATCCCCATCAAAAGTTTTGGAGACAGACTACATATAATAAACTTACTAAAATCCACATTGCATATGCAACAACCAAATTGCATATTCTGCTTTCTTTCTATAACCTGTTGCAGTTCTTCCAATGGAGCTGGATTTTTCATCAACATTTGATGATGCTGATATTCAATCAACTTGAAGTAAGGTAGTGGAGAACATGAAAGTGGGTGTAGGTTATCACAGGGTAGAATCAAAATTCAGAGACCTCATTTCTATAAAAGATGCTCATGAATATTTCACCTCATCACAAAAGGTTTGTCATCCAGAAAAAAAGAGGTCATTGTTTCCCTCTACTCATCACTCATTAGACCCATTATAGAGTACAACGCCCCTTTTGGTATGTACCTCACAAGACATCTACAACAACTGCAAAGGCTGCAGAAATACCTCATAAAGAGGATTACCGGCCTCAAACAGATGCCCTATGCAGACCGTCTCAAAAAACTCCAGCTTTACTCCGTCGCATATCGCCTACTCAGAGGTGATCTCTGCCTAACATACAGAGCTATGTCAAACCCAGAGCTGTTGGACATGCTCCACTTAAAGAAATCCCAATCCCTCCGAGCTACACGCTCTAGGGACCTAAACCTTGTCACCACAATAAACATAACATGCGGAGGGATAGATTCCTGTCCCAGAGACTTCCCATGCTCTGGAATAAACTACCTATCTATATAAAACAAAGCTCCTCATTAGCACTCTTCAAGAAAAATACTGATGATTGGATGGGAATATAGGAAATTCACCCCGGGGATCACCTCTGTGGCTCTGCTCGACAGTGGCATAGGAAAATCATTTTCTTCTGTGGCAAAAGTCAGGGTACCTTTTTGACTGGGCTTGTATAGGCCCCAGGGCCGATAGCCTAGTACCTACCTATAACATTTGTCTACCAGGAAAGTCCAACTTGGAAGTAACAAAGCCCACTTTCATTGGAGGCCCAGGGAGGAACATTCCAGACACGTCTTTGTAATGTAGGAAGAAACCAGAGTACCTGGAGAAAACCCACACAAATGCAGGGAGGGCATGCAGACTCCACACAGAAGGCACCCCAGCTGAGAACCAAACCAGTAAACCTCTTGCTGTGAGGTGACAGCACTACTGCTGCACCACTGCATTGCCCAAGCGGTATTCATCTTTGAAAACTCCTTTCACATGGGGTCTTCTTTGCATTAATGGGAAACGTGTGTGTGTGTGTGTGTGTGTGTGTGTGTGTGTGTGTATGTGTGTGTGTAAGAATATGTGCAGGCATATGTGTGTATACAGATGCGCATCATCTACATGTACACGTAAGTACGTTTATATGTGTGTTCCAGTATTCTGTCATTACTGGCACAACTGTCCTTTTTTGTAGAGCAGTGCTACTTTTTGAGTTGATAAAATAAATTAAGGAAGTTCAGATGGTAAAGTCCTATAAATACTAATGCACCATTTGTGGCTCCCACAGAACTGCTGCTGGCACTCCATTGTGAAAGCAGTGTAGCCTTAAGAAAACTAATTTGTATTTAGTTTTGACAAAGTGAGGATCAGCAAACATAGCTTTTTTGAAATGACCTATAAGTTACGAAGCAAGAGAAGGGTCCTTAATATTGTAAGATGGTGACAGAGTTGTATCAGATATAGCTAACTTTAATAACAGGGTGTACTTTGTGATGCCACATTACAATGCTGACCCTGTGATATTGGGAACAGCTATGAGAAGAACCTTTTGGCTAGGCTTATATAGACCCTAGGGCCAATAGCCTAGTACCGACCTATGAACCTATGAAATCTAACTTTGAGTTAAAACTACGATTTGTGAATAGGTGAACTAAGAAATTTAAAATATATCTTAGTTCACAATGACATTAAGTTGGAATATAATAAAGATAAGTAAGATTTCCAGAGATCACCTTTCAGTGACAGACTACAGGTTCTGTAATTTTATTAAAGTAACCTTCATTGCTATTCAGGTGTTGACAGGTGAGGTCTTTTGATTTAAATTATTTTTCAACTAGGATAATGTAGTATTGCGATGATTACCTTTCTGGGCTTACAGCAAAAGGTTCACCAGTTCAGTTATTCACTACAGTCCCTCCTGTGTTAAGTTTGCATGGCTTCCCTATATCCACCTAGGCTTTCTCCCTATGTTTCTGTATCTTCCCACTTTTCAAATACCTGTAGGAGGTAAACTGGTTCCCTGAAAATTGCTAATAGCTATGTGTGTTGTACGATTGAGAGCGTGCATTCTGTGGTAAACCTGCACCCTGTGTAGTATGGGTTTCAATCTCTTAATGCCCACTGGCTGCTGGGAGATGTTCCAGCAACACTTTAAAAGGTAAAGATTATTATCGGAAAACTAATGGATTGGATGGATATTTGTCAGCTATAATGCTTTAATATTGCTATATTTGGTTATATAAATGGTTTTGTAAATATTTGCTGTAGTAATTTCTTTCTGAGCAGAAAACAATTGAACATTTTGCACTGCAGAACATTCACAAGAGAACAAAAATATGGTTGTGAAGCTAAGCATTTCTGTCTGTGTTTATCATTCCTATTACTATATGCAGACTTTGAAAAAGCTATAGGTGATTTTTGTTGTTGAAATTTATGATCCTGTTTTCTGCACTCATTGTAAATCGTTCCTCTCGTCTTTACTATTTGCTTGTCATATTCATTGCATTATTTTGTCTTTTTACTGCCAGATGGCTCTGGTCATGCCCAAAAACTGTATTTATACCAACACAGTTTACTGGTTAACAAATGTATAAATAAATAAACTGAAAGAGAGGAGGAAATTTATTGTCTTGTGCTTGCTGAATGGAAAAGAGAGGTGGAACTCTGACTGCTAACCCAAGACCCAAATGACCTGTAGTTGATTATGGGCCTGTGTGCCACAGGGACTGAGTATTAAAGGATGAGGAATAACCACCTGATGCTAACTCACTAATTACAAGAAGAGTGTTGAATTCCACAGTCTCCGTGTTGTGTAATGCCAGTTACTGCAGGCTCTGCAGCTTTGGACTTAAGGAGAATGAGCCCAGTACTGAGTGTGCATGTTCCCTAACTGGATATCACATGCTCATGACATCATGGATTCACACTGTGACCAGCATAGCAGCACACATTACAGCATCATTTCTGTGCATTGGAGATATAGTAGAAACATGTGAAAATCTCCAAACTCCAGATTGCCTAGAAATTGCGTATGAACTCGCCAGTACTAACAATAATAATACACTGCAATATGTCACCTTACAATTAAGTCAGAAAAAATAGAATAAATAAGACGTATTATGGTTATCTTGATTCTGTTTCTAAGTTTTAACACTGGACACTGTGGAGGGTCAAAGGGAGCCCCTGTAACTCTGAGGTGTCAAGGTCAAACCAGATATTTATTTATTTATTTATTTTTATATCATTAACCAGTTAAGTACACTGGCACAAGAACCATTTTCAGGCATGATTTGGCCCCCTTGGGCAATACAATAGTATAATTCAGGTATAAAAAACTATGTGATGATGTATAACACAAATGGAACAGTCTTCTACTTAGTTCTAATGTTGTTCTCCACTAGACCATTGTAAGCTGTCCAGTGGGTCCTGTATCTGTCATGTTAACTGCCAAGGGATGCATTCTGTTACTGACTGTGATATCAAGGCTAACTAGACTGGAATGGGTTCTGAGGCACATCATTCTTTCAATATATTTATTTATTTATTTTATTTATTTCCAGTTTGATGACCGGGGATGTCCACTGGGCTCAGGGAGCCCATTTTCAGTGGAGGCCCAGGGAGAAAAGCTCCATGTTACAAAGTTTAGATACAGATACAATATAGAAAAGAAGATCAATTTACAATTATGTTTCATGCTAGAGAGCAGGTGTAATTTCTTAGGTACATGTTACCTTTAGATAAAGACACAATATTATTAATGAACAATTTACAGTTACATTTCATGTTGGAGAGCAGGTGCAAATTCTTAGGTTTGTTTGTGTCTTTCGGCTTTTCCCGGTTAGGGGTCACCACAGCGGAACTCCGGTCCGCTAATGATTGGCAGTTGATTTTTACATACTGGCTTGCCAGGCCTGATGCACAACCTTCAACGAAGGTACGCCCATTCACACATGTCTCCACGCAGAAGACGCTCTATCTGAGAATCGAACCGGACAGCATCTTACTGTGAGGTGACAACGCTACCGCAGCACCAACACCGCGGTAGGTGCAAATTCAAATTCTTAGGTACATGGTACAAATTTGACATTTACAATATGTACATGTGTGTGTTAGCCTATAGATCATAGCTAGACAGGCTAGCAATCATAGCTAGAGAGGGGTTTAGAGGTGGAGAGAGACTTATAAGACTAGGTGGGGAGAATGCAGTTGCATTTTCTGTTAGAGTAAAGGTAGGAATGTAACTGAGATTTAAAGTTTTCAAAGTTTGCACAGGTCCTTAGAGAGGAAGGAAGAGAATTTCATTTTTTTGCTAAGGAAAAGGATAGCAGGAGCTGACCAGCAGGGCGATTAGGTTTTCTGACACAGATTAGGTTTTGGTGAGTAGATCTGAGAGTTCTCTGAGGGGTGTAGGGGAGAAGGATGTTGCATAGAGCAGGGCACTTTGAGGCTTGAAAGATTAGTTTGTGGGCTGTGGTAATCTGAAGATAGTCTAGATGGTTGGAGAGTTCAAGTCAGTGCAACAAATTAAGGACAATACAGTGATGGGAGGAGTATTTGGCTTTGGTGACAAATTTAGAAATCTTATTATAACGGACTTCCAATTTTGAAGTGAGTGTAGCAGATAAGTTAGTTAATAGAGGAGCGCCATACATTAGTGAGGGGAGTAGATAGGTAGTGGCAAGCATTTGTCTCGTGGAAGGAGAGAGAAATTGGATGTTCCTGTATAGCATACCAAGTTTTATATGGGTTTTCTTAATGTTTTGCTGGATGTGATTGTCGAATTTTAGTTGTTCATCAATAGTGACCCCAAGTAGTTTGGCAAAGGGAACAACCTCTATAGTGGAGTTGTTTTGGCTAATGATTTGGAATGAGTTTTTATCAAGAGAGGAAGCTTTTGCGGGAGAGAATAGTAGTATTTTGGATTTATTGGCATTTAGTGAGAGGTGATTCTGAAGCATCCAATTTTCAGTGGTGGAATAAAGTAGCCTGGGTCAGTGTCTGAAGCTCTGGGAGGTTGGTGGCACTGCAGATTAATTTGGAATCGTCTGCATACTGTACAATTTTGGTACTGGGTATGGCTTTGTGGAAATTGTTAATAAAGATGTTAAACAGCATTGGACCGAGTATGGATCCCTGGGGAACCCCAGTGGGGGTGGGAAGGAAGGTTGAGATGCCTGTCCCCCATTTTACAGCTTGAGATCTATTGGAGAGGTAGCTAGAGAACCAGGATGAGGTATTTTTGGAGAGATTAAGGTCGGATAGATGATTTAGGAGATGGGTGTGGGAGATGGTATCGAATGCCTTGGACATATCTAGAAGAACAGTATAAACTATTTCTCCAGAGTCCCGGGCAAGATTTATTGTCTCTAGGAAGGAGAGAAGTGCAGTGGTTGACCTGGACGGAAGCCATGTTAGGTTGGAGTGATTAGTTGGTTATTGGCTAAGAATGGCATGAGCTGAATCTGAATGCATTTTTCTAGTAGTTTGGAAATTGGGGAGAGGATGGCTATGGGTGGAAGTTGAAAATCTTATTGTTTTTGCCTCCTTTATGAAGAGGTAGAATGAAGGCAGTGCGCCATAGTTTGGGAACATAAGATTCTAGCATGGATTTATTGATCAGGATGCTAATGGGAAGAGTGATACCATCTGTGGCTATTTTTAGGAAGGAGGATGGGATATTGTCAGGGACATTGGAGCAAGGTTTTAATTTGGAGAGTAATTTTTTATATAGGATGTTGAGATGGGTTTAAGGTTGAATATAGGTGGAGATTTGGGGGCTGAGGGTGCTGTAGGTGGTGGTGACGAAAGGGTGGATTGAGGGGAGGGGTTATTGTTAGGGAAGGTTTTTGTCAGTTCAACTATGGAGTTAGTGAAGAAGGAGTTGAATAGAGACGCTATTTCAGGGTCAGATTTGATGGTGTCAGGGCAGGGGTTGCTTTTGGTACCTGGGTTGAGAAGAGAATTAATGGAGTTCCAGAACTGTTTTGAGCTTTTAGATTGGTTAGATTGGAGTTTAATATAGTAGGACCTTTTGTCTCTGATGATTTGTTTTTTAGCAAGGTTGTGGAGTTGTTTGTATTTAAGAAAAGTTTCAGGCTGCTTGTTTTGATGGTATGTTTTCCAAGATTTGTCTCTTTGTAGCATAAGTAGCAAAAATACTGCTCAGACAAGCTCCACGTGGGTTTACAGAGTGGTCCTAGCAGCAGGGAACTCAGAAAAGCGACTACCTTCTGGATTTAAGTATCTTTGCTTTTTTTCACTTGAATAGCTTCTGTAGCTTACCTTGAACTAGCCTGAACTGCTTTTTAACTGATTGCTGCATTATTTTAAAATCTGCACTTAAAGTTACATTTTAGTCGAATTTGATCGAAAGTTTGCTTGTTTGTTTGTTTAATTTAACTGTGGAGGCTGCCCACTAAAGTGTGCTAGCCTGTGTAACTAATTTATCACTGTTTCTGCATTTTCTGTGTGTTTCTGCCAAAAAAAAAAAAAAAAAAAAAACCTTTTTTCCGCCTCCCGACCTGACTTAGTTTAGACCAGTTTACAGGCATTGCTATATTCTGGGCTGTGGTGTAGTTCCTGTGTTGTCCATTACCTTACTTGGATAGAAGGAAGTTTCTTTGCTAACCAGTGGGAGTGGGGCCTTGAGCAACTACCTGTCATTGAAGTGACCTCCCAGCCAGCACACAGCTGTAGTAATTGGTTGTTTGGGACCATTTCCAGCTCTTTTGTAGTTCACTGTTTAAAATCCGCCTCTGGGCGTTTTTTTTCTATACTGCTCTCTCAGACAAGCTCCACGGGTGGGTTTACAGAGTCCTAGCAGCAGGAACAAAAGCGACTACCCTTCTGGATTTCTAGTATCTTTGCTTTTTTTTTTTTGAAATTGAAATAGTAGCTTACCTTGAACTAGCCTGAACTGTTTTTAACTGATTGCTGCATTATTTTAAAATCTGCACTTAAAGTTACATTTTAGTCGAAATTTGATCGAAAGTTTGCTTGTTTTGTTGTTTTTAATTTAAGGAGGGAGGCTGCACTAAAAAGTGTGCAAGCCTGTGTAACTAATTTATCACTGTTTCTGCATTTTCTGTGTGTTTCTACCAAAAACAAAAATAATCCTTGTTTTCCCGCCTTCCTCGACTAGTTTAGACCAGTTTACAGGCATTGCTGTATTCTGGGCTGTGGTGTAGTTCCTGTGTTGTCCATTACCTTACTTGATAGAAAGGAAGTTCTTTGCTCACCAGTGGGAGTGGGGCCCCTTATTTCCCCCTGTCATGCTTGGAAGTGACCTCCCTCACAAGCTGTGTAGTAATTGGTGTTTTGGGACCATTTCCTCTGGGAGTGGGAGCCCTTTGCAGCCTACCTGTCCTTGGGGTGACCTCCAGCACAAGAAGCTGTAGTAATTGGTTGTTTGGGACCATTTTCCAGCTTTGTAGTTCACTGTTTAAAATAAACAAGGTTGAACTTTTCTCGGCTCCGCCAGGTCTGTTTCAAATTTTCCCAAGGAAGCTCTCTCTCTACTAGTATAACTAGACTACTCTACTTATAATATAAGCCTAACACTTGTTACTTCTCTTACTACTAAGCTAAGTACTCTCCTCGTACTAGCACTACATCTACTTACCACCCCTGTGAATACCCACTTCCCTTAAAAGTATGCCCACTCCTTATACTGTTCCTAGGTGGTAGTGGTGGTAGATTACTCTCCAGTTCAGCTGGTCAATCTGGGCATCTTGAGACAATGCTACAATTGTCTCATGTACACAGACAACCCTCTCCTCCTCCCAACAAACACAAATACATGTGAGAGATGCAACTATATAGCCAAACTGGAGGCTGAACTCTCTCAACTCAGGGCTGGCATGACCAGACAGGAGGAGATGGCAACCACACACACAACAATCCCAGTCCCACATAGACCTACCACAACTGCAAAAAAAAACACACAAACACAAGGAACATTACTGGAGAGGCTCTAAAAAAAACTTACCAAAACAACAGAGAGCAAAGCAAGCAAAAATCCAAAAAATCCCACCAAAACAAACAAACACATGCAACACATACTTCAAAAAATCAGTGTGTGTCGCGCCCTTAAGGCCCTAACACCACAAACATATACACTAGTAATAGGTGACTCCATAGTCAGACACACTGATGTCCCACTGACCAGGCTGAACAAGGAACAGGTGACTGTGATCTGTCTATCGAGCTAGGGGAGCCAGGGATCCACCACACACATGGTCAGCACTCAAGTACCCAAAAGTAAAAAAAAATAGACTCTGTCATTGTCCATGCTGGTGTGAATGACCTGAGACGCACTCCCTGACCTACAAAAAGAAGAGAGATAGAGAGCTCTCATTATGTAGCCCAGGCTGGTATGACCCCTGACCTGAGCAGCATCTTGCCCTCACCAAGAATGATACCACAATACAAAGAGAAAGAATGCTTTAACTTTATTAATTGGGCAAGTAGTCATTCTCACTTGTGATCCAATGCCTGGTGTGCCTGGATAATATAAGTTGGACAAGCCATTGCGCTTCGCAAGATGGCTTATACCTGTCACCTGGGCTTCTTCCCGGATGCCAAGGCTCTGCCACCCCCCCCCATAGTTTTTTTTAGGAGGCTCAAAAAAAAAAACCTCCCTCCTTAGAAAAAAAAAAAAAAAAAAAAAAAGTAATGCTGTACAAAGCCAGAAGTCTAATTCTCAAGATGCAGTGACACCCTCCCTCAGCATGTTCCTCAGCCTGCAGAAAGTAACTGAAACTGTTCAAGGCCCCTCCTGAGAGCCCAGCAGCTCCACCAGGCACCTACGCTCTTTCGGCCCTTTTCATGCCAAAACTGGAACTACCAGCAAAAGGGGGGGTCCATATTCATAAAGGACCACCACCCAGGGGTAGTAGACACACATGAGAAGCATCAGAGACCATACAGGTGCAACTAACCATAGGCAAAAACTGCTATACAACTGGTAGCATGTACAGACCACCCCCCTCCCTCAAGAACCCCACTCAGCCCTCCTTCCTGAAGATTGGAGAGGATATGTGTAAAACAAAATATACATATGGGAGACCAGACTTTCCCCAAACATAGATTGGGTACATTATTCTAGCCCTAATACTAGCTAGCAAAGGTTCCTGGAATTCATAAATTCAAATGCAGTGGAACAACTAGTCACCTCTCCCATTAGGGAGATAATATATCTAGACCTGATCATCACAAACATGGGGACAAAATGCTCCACAACCGAAGTATACCTCCCCCCCTCACTGAGATCAAACCACAAACTAATCACCCTGATATACATATCCCACCCAGCACCCCAGCAAGGGGATAATATATTGAACCTGATATCACAACACACATGGGAGTATATGCTCCACACCGGAAGTATACCCTCTGACCTGACACTGAGATGGTTAACCATATACCTCCACCCCAGCACAAAGACCACAGTGAAAAACTCTCAAAAACAGAGACTTCCTCTTCTTAAGACTGAGATGGTATCCTTTAAGCCCACTGTGCCAGTGGATACCACATCCCACAATGCCAAATCCTTCACAAATGCTTTCTATGGACATCTCCAAGAATTCATGGATCATGCAATCCCAAACAAATCCAAGTCCCTCTCCACCAAATGTAAGCCTGTGTCTGGTGGACCTCAGCCATAAACAAATTGTATAACAAAAGAAGGAAGCTACTGCACGTTAGAGCGAAATCCCATGAAGGGAAGACATCTCTGATCAACATTAGCAGAAAACTACATTCTCTCATAAAAACATCCAAGGCAAACTTTGATTGAAAAATTGCTAAGGACACTAAAGATAACCACAAAGCCTTCTTCAGCTATGTTAGAAACCTGAGGTCTGGGCGGAAACCCTCTATATGCTCAGAGTTGGTTCACAACAAAAAGATACACTGAACCCACAGATATTGCTAACATTCTGGCTGACAGGTTCAGTGTAAATTTCTCCTCCCTTCACACAAAAGAAGAAATACTTATCCCAGCTGAATGTAATCTCCCTGTCATCTCAGATGTCCAAGTGAGAACCGCCTAAACAAAGCAAAAACACAGCATCAATGGGACCTGACGGTATCCCGGGGGTGCGTGTTGTGAACTCAGAGGCTAAGAGCAAAACCACACATAAAAATGCTATTTAACCTTAGCCTTACTTCAGGATATGTACCTGAACACTGGCGTACAGCAACAGTGGTCCCACTCCACAAAGGGGTGCCTCTACAGACCCTGAAACTACCGCACCATAAAGCTGACTAGCCTGGTCTGCAAAGCTATGGAAAGAATCATTATGGAACTCATAAACGGAAGACAGGGGGGGACCAGACGCTTGACCCCCACCAGTGGCTTTGTAAAGGGCAGATCCTGCCTTTAAACCTGGTTGGTTTTTTTTTTTTTCAGTCACTAGAGCCATTGATGAGGGCAAAGCAGTCCATACAGCATACCTGGACTTGGCTAAGGCCTTCACACACATAATACCCACTCAGGCATCATAGATAAGCTAAAAAGCTTAAAAAACTTATGTCACTAGATGGGTTGCAAACTGGCTAAAGGACAGAACCCATAAAGTTAAAATCGTTGGAGCAATGTCAGATTCAAAGCCAGTCACAAGTGGTGTCCCACAGGGATCTGTCCTGGGACCCCTCTTGTTCGGCATTTATTTCTCAGACGTTAAAGCAAACATGGGAGGGCTGTGGCTGACAAAAGTTCGCAGATGACTGCAAACTAGGCACCATAGTCGATACACCAGCAGAATACTCACATCTACAAAAAGGCCTCACTGAAACGGACAACTGGTGCCGTAGTCACGGCCCTTAAACTAAATGCCAAAAATGTATAGTCATCCCTTTGGAAAAACAAAGTACCCACAAATTATCACATAGACAGCAACCCACTGAGTACGGAAAAAGTAATCAGAGACCTAGGGACAAGTAGACAGCGACCTCTCATTTGACACCCACGTTGCCAAAGTGGTTAGAAAAACATTCTACCTTGCACACCTCATCATGAAGGGTTTCACATCCAGATCCAAGGATGTCATTGTACCCCTATATTCCTCCCTCATCAGACCCATGATTGAGTACAATGCCCCATTTGGTATGTACCTCACCCGGCACTACAACAGCTGGAGAGACCACAAAGTACCTCACCAAAAGGATCAAGGGTCTCCAACATATGTCTTATTCTGCCAGACTAAAGAAACTTCAGCTCTATTCAGTAGCATACCGCCTGCTCAGAGGTTATCTCTGCCTGGCGCATAAGGCCATGTCCAATCAGGATCTGATGGACATGCTCCACCTCAAAAATCCAAATCCATCAGGACCACGAGAGCTAAAGACTTAAACCTCAGCACAAGTATGAATAGGACATGCTGGAGGGATAGATTCATAACCCAGAGGCTTCCCATGCTTTGGAACAGGATCCCAGTTCATATTAGGCAGAGCCCCTCACTGACTCTCTTCAAGAGAAATCTTGATGAGTGGATGGGAGATCGTAAGTTTACCCTAGGGGTCACATCTGTGTCACTGCTAGACAAAGGCACAGTAAACTAATTCTATTATATAAGGGGACCTTCACTGTGTCACTACTAGACAGAGGCACAGTATTCTAGATTTATTCTGTACATTGTTGTACCATTTCATGGGTGGCAAAAGCCACATCACTATGGCTAGGCTTACAAATGCCCCAGGGCAGATAGCCTAGTACTATACTATGAAACTATGAAACTATGAATATAAACATGGAAGGAGACACTCCATTACTTTATAATGTTTATTTCATAGGTTCATAGGTGTGTACTAGGCTAATGGCCCTGTAGCCTTTACAAGCCTAGCCCATAGAAGTACCCTGGCATCGTGCCACCCGATGTTAGTTCCTAGCGCCTCGATCAAGTAGAGCCACTGGAGTGATCTCCAGGATGAGCTTTCTATTACCCATCCACTCATCAAGATTTCTCTTGAAGAGGGATGGCGAGGTGCTCTGCTTGACATGTATGGGAAGTCTATTCCAGAACATGGGCAGTCTCTGGGTGAGGAACCTGTCCCTCCAGCATGTTCTGTTGATTGTGATAATGAGGTTGAGGACTCTGGAGTGTGTGGTGCGGAGGGATTGGAATTTCTTTAGATGTAGCATTTCTAACAGAGCTGGGTAAGACATGGCTTCATAAGTCATGCAAAGATCACCTCTAAGTAGGCGATATGAGACAGAGAATAGCTGGAGTCTTTTGAGTCTGTCCATGTAGGACATGTCTTTAAAGCCTTGCATCCTCTTTGGGAGGTACTTCTGTGGCCTCTCCAGCTGTTGCAGGTGTCTAGTGAGGTATATGTCAAATGGGGTATTATACTCAATGATTGGTCTAATGAGGAAAGAGTAGAGAGACGATGACCTCTTTCTTCCTGGATGCAAAACCCTTCGTAATGAGATATGCCACATAGAAGAACTTTCTGACCACAGTGGCAATGTGGTGGTCGAAGGAGAGGTTGCTGTCAACCTGCATCCCCAGATCTTTTATAATGCCTTCAGTGTTCAGTGGGCTCCCACTGATGTGGTAATCCCGAAGGGGATGATGGCACATTTTTTGGCATTAAGCTTAAGGCCATGGTTTCGACACCAGTCATTGGTCTCAATGAGGCCTTTCTGTAGGATGTCTGCATCACTTGGGGAGTTAATAATGGCTCCCAGCTTGCAGTTGTCTGTGAACTTGGTCAGTAAGAGTCCCTTTGTGTTGGCCTGGAATTCTGGGAAGTAGATGCCGAACAGGAGAGGACCCAGGACCGATCCTTGTGGGACTCTACTCATGACTGGTCGGCAGTCTGACCTGGAGTTTACTACTGTCACACTGTGTGTTCTATCTGTGAGCCAATTTGCAACCCACCTACTAATATAGGGGTTGATGCCTAGTTTGATGAGTTTATCAATAATTCCTAAGTGAGGAATGGTATCAAAGACCTTGGACAGATCGAGGTAGGCTGTATGCACAACCTTACCTTCATCCACAGCCCTGTTGACTGACTCAAAGAAGTCAACCAGGTTGAGAAGGCGTGATCTCCCTTTCACAAAGCCAAATTGCATGGGGTCTAGAGTTTGGAGATTTCCTATATCTTTGTTAAACAGGTCCATGATGATTTGTACAGCAAATATCTACAGTTAAATCATTTTAGCTGTATTTCTGCCAACAGTGTAGATTCTGGGAACAGTTAATGAACACGAGTGATTAGATATAAATTCTACCCTGTAACAAATGGAAATTCTTCAAGGTGATTTTCAAATTTACCAAGGAGTGGACATGAACAATAGATATGACCATAACAGACATGGTTAGCCATATCACATCTTCAGCATGCCGGGGGGGGGGGGGGCAGTGGGAGATCATCTTGGTCAATTTATTAGGGGTATAAAATAGCAGCTAAAGTATATCAAGCTTGAGAAATAGAATGAATAAATACACCTGATTCTAACACTCACAGTCATTAGTATAATCCTTTAAGCACCCAAGGGCAAGTAGAAGTCATAAAAGTATCCATGGAGCTGCATTTAGGTACTCAAAAGACTCTGTTGCCCAAATAACATCCAGGCATTGTTTGTACTTCAAACAAATTGGCTTAAATATATTATAGTCATGTTCCAAGTCTCGGGAAGGACATATTCATTTTGGTAGTAGAAAGTAACGTCAAGCCACCATTATACCTTAAGGGCTCAGAATGTAAAACTCAAATGTAGGTATTAATTGTCAGGCAGGTAGGTGAACTATTTTGAAGATGCTTTCAATGTGGACCCATTGCAGTGACAGACAGTGGACTGTGTCAGTGTAGTTTGTTTTCATTTATATAAATGTATGATCGCTTATGTCATAAGTGATAGTTTAATAAGATGTTTTGTATTTAAAAGGGAGGCAGAAATTGAATAATTTATGTAATGTTGGTTAGGTTATATGACGTAGTAATGTATGTGAAGCATAATGTTAGTTAATTTTAACTTATTAATACAGTTTGATTATTTTTATATAAATGTAAATGTGCCTATGTCACAAGTGATAATTCAGTAAAGGTGTTTAAAATAAAAAGCAGTAAATAAGTAGTAAGAAATAAAATGATGGCAGTTTGGGAGGGTGGCCTAATGGTTAAGGTGTTTGTCTTACACAACCAAGGTACACAGTTTTAGTGAGTCTTACAAAAGGATAATTAAGGCTTAAAAAATGGCAGTCGCAGGCCTAGTAGCTAGTGAACCTATCTATGAACCTATGAACCTAAATGGGTGAGTAGAGCATTAATTATACAAATCAAGTAATACACTGAAGCAAAGGAGAAACAAAACATTGAAATTCAGTATAGTCATTTGATATTTTAATGTTTAATTCAGACAATGAAAATAAAAACCCACTGTTTTCTTTATAAGCTAAGATGTGTGATTTCTAGGTCTAGTTACATGTTGCAAAGACTCCATATAAGTATCTGATCAGCTACCATTCATCACATAGCTGGATTTCGATTGTGCCAAAAGGTGAACAGGTTAGTTCAAAAACAGTTGGTCACTCTTCTAAGGTGTCCAGCGCAAAGCATTATGGAACACTATTTCAGCAAAATTGAATGTGAAATTGATACAGTAGAGGTAAGGACATCTTCTTCAGAGCATAAATAATAGGGGTTTTGTGCAACTGGTGGCACAGTGGTGCAGAAGTTAATGTTATCACCTCACAGTGAGAGGCTCTCTGGTTCAATTCTTGGCTGGGGTGACTTCTGTGTCGAGTCTGCATATCCTCCCTGTGCTTGTGCAGGTTTCCTCCAGCATGTCCTCCCTGCATTTATGTGGGTTTTCTCTGGGTACTCAGGTTTCTTCCCACATTCCAAAGACATGCATCTGGAGTGTTTCTCCCTGGGCCTCTTTTGAAAATATGCTCTGCCCTAGTTGGACCTTCCTGGTCAACAAATGTTGAATAAAATGCTGACCATGCGTCAGCATTAGTCCTTATGAAAATGCTTATATATGAATATGGTGAGTAGTAGGGAACCTGGGCCTAAAATAAGCAGGTTTTAGCTTTGGCAAGCATAACATAGTAAAGATCCTATTTGCAAGAAATAGAAACAAATGTGTAGATTTTCTTTAGTGTGGCCAGGAGCTTTGTAATGTTAGAAGCTGACCCAGTAGCTGAGAATGCTAGTGCATATTTCAGTTTTGCTATCAGAATTGTTTTGACTGCAGCAATATGGGTCTCTTGAATAAATAACTTTCTCACTTTATAGGCAGTTTCCAGTACTTCACTGCAGCCCCATTGTATATGAAAAGTGAAGACAAGGGTGAGGTGAGGACATATTTCAAGGTATTTATAGTAATGATATAAGAGACTGGTATTCAGCACACTTAGAGATAGACAATTGTAGAAATTTAAAAAGACCCTTATATAATCCATAGTGCATATTTAAGTTTTTGTAGTGTTACTTGAAAGGTAGTTGGCTGTATACCACATCTGATGACATGTAAAGTCCTTCAGAAGAGCTTTTGGGATGCTGTGGTGCAGCAGTAGAGTTGTTGCCTCACAGCAAGAGATTCTCCCATTTGATTCTCAGCTGGAGCACCTTCTGTGTGGAGTCTGCATGTCCTCCCCATGGTCGAGTGGCATTCGAAAGACATGCATTAATGGGTGTCCCTTCATTGAAGGTTGGGCATCAGGCTGGCACCTCGGCACCATAAAAATCTACTGCCAATCATTTGCGGACTAGAGTTCCACTGTGGCAACCCCTAACCAGGAAAAGCCAGAAGAAGAAGAAGAAAACAGATTGTTCTTGCCTGAAAAGTACAATGCCATCATTTTACAGAGACAGGCTGTGATACATATGTCTTGTGTTAGAATGTACCTATGCCCAGATGACATGCATCCATTATTACTTCACTGGTTTAATTGGTCACTGTATGTCAGTACTAAATCTGAGGTTAACAATTCCTTAATTGTTGTAATGCTTGACCTTGGGATCACAGATTAATACTTATTATCTATGTTCTCTTCTGTATACACTATTTTACCTTCTGTATCCTAACTGTTATTTTGCTTATTATGCTGCATTATAAACAACTTTAATCAAGGGCTAAATTTATAAAACTTTACTGGATTGTGCTAAGCATGTATGTGCAACAAACAGGGTCAAGCAAGGTAGGTGTGATACAGAAAAATATGTTACACGATGCAGCCAGACAAAATAACATGGTCGATCATGGTATATGCTAATGAATGCATAATGAATGTTGTGTATACTAATGGGGAAAAAATATGGCAGAACAATTTGTGTATATGTAAATGTTGCACATTGATGCTGTCCCTGACTTAGGTCTGTAAACTGACAGATGTACATGACACTGAATAATGTTAGGTTTTGCTTGCAGCCATTGTAAACTTGTTTCTGCAAGAAGCTGTTATAGCAGCTGCTACAACCAATGGTGCAGGACATTGGCTGATGCAGAGGGTTTTCAGACCATGCTTCACATCCCTTGCCATTCATGTTCATGACAATGGGATAGTGAACCATTGTTTGAACAGGGACAACATGGAACAGTCAGTACACGTGTCACCCTTATCTGTACGTCCTTGAGACTCATCAAATACTCATCCTAGTGGACACTACAGGTTGCTTGCTTTACTTGTACTAGTGACAGGCTCCTTTCTTCAGTGATCTATAGGGAACATAGTGGGCATATCACAAGCATCTGCCTCCATACTCCATCAGTTCCTCAGTGCACTTGGTGGGGGGCATATGTGGTTTATATATTGCCAAGTGGAGAGAACAAAGCCCCACAGGACCTCTTTGCTATAGCTTACCTTACTATGGTAGTGGGGACAATAGGCTGCACCCACATTAAAATAAAGGCCCCACCTAGTGAACTGGGAAGGAGGTACATGAACTGTAAAAGGTATCATTCCATCAACAGCCATGTGGCCTATAATGCACAAGGCATCATCTACTATGTGTGTACAGGCCTTCAAGGTAGTTTCCATGAATCTCACATATGACACACTTTCCATGTGGTGACTTTCCACAGGGCCATCTAATGGGTGATGCTGGATATACTCTGAAACTGTTGCCTATGACAGCTATCAGAAATCCATATAACCCAAATGACCAAGGTTACAACCATGCCCTATCTCTTACTAGAAACATAGAGTGTGTATTTGGACTGCTGAAGTCATGTTTTTGCTGCCGGGATACATCTGGTGGTGCCCCAAAGTAGGATCCTGCCATGTGCAAAAATACTGATGGTGTGTGCTATGTTACATATTATTATTCTCAGAAAGCAGTTATAGAAAGGTGAACTCAAGCTGGGACCACAGTTTCTATCAGCACAGGCAACACCAGATGGCACAGATGAGGAGTCAGAGGAGGAGGAATCAACAACAGGCGATGACCATAACTGAAGGAGGTGGGCACAGCATCCTGTGGTACTGAAAAAGAGGTAGTGGATTGCACATAGCTTTAATGCATAACTATACAAGAGCTAAGCAAATACATACAGCAAAATGATGCATACAAAAGCACCAGACTCTCCTTAGCCATGCATGGCCAGGCCACCCTGTGCATCAGACATAGACAACCTAAGTATCGCTGTACAAAGTGCAGGGTACACTTTCCGTCATTTATCCAGGTGGGGAAGCCACTACTTAAGTACACAGCCACAAAACAAATACACAACAGTACAAATGATGCATCCAAATACTCCACACCATGCTTCCCATGCATGGATTGGTTACTCTGTGCATTAAATGTAGGTTTCCCAAGTATCAATGTGCACAGGGCAAGACATAGTTTCATTATTTGCACTGGTGGGATGGGAATGCAGGAATGTATGTCTTTCACAAAAAAAGTGTGTGAGTGGCAGTGAGGCGGTACATTTCAATAGCAATTGCAGGAGACTTGTCAGAACAGCAAAAAGGGGTTTATTGTTATGAATGGTCAGAGTCTGTTGGAGAGAGGGATGTGACGAGAGGCTGTGTTAGTGTATTTGTACATGTATGTGTGTCTGTGTGTGGAGGGTGTTTGCAGTGACATGGCTTCAGCACACGGTGCAATTCTGCATTGTAGCCTTCTGGGCAGGTCCAGACCATGCATGACAGATGGTTAAGCTTCCCTTGGATGTCTTTGCCAATGTGAAATGGCTCTGCTAGGAGTTGCACTGGCTATCCCATGACCTTGGCTTAATGTGAGTGTACTACCTGACTATGACTGACATATGCTTGAGGATGTGTCAGTATGACCATAGCCAGAACCATTGGGATAGTCTCTGGGTGTAGACATCCAGTTATCCAGACTTGCTTTAAAGGTTGCTATAGAAGTACTTCACATGATAGGTAAAGGCAGCCTTTCCAGAACTGGGGTATACGCTGTGTTATGTATCTGTTATGGCATCCAGTCTTTTTGATTTAATAGTATAGGTTTAGGCTTCTAGAATGGGTGTTTCTTTTACCAATGGTTCTGTTTAAGTGAAGGGGTTCAAAGAATGCTGGGTCATTCACAGCATGTACAGGTAACCAGAGATCACGCCGCATGAGCCTAGATGACACTGAGCAGAGTGGCAGAGCATTTATTCCATCAGAGTAACTAAGGGTACTGAGACCTTGATGAGGAAATGTTAAGGTTTCTCATATTGGTGCTTGGTGTTCATACAACAAAACAGTGAGTTATATTCAATGATGGGCATAATAAGGGATGGATAACGTGGGATTATAACTTCTTTAGACTTTGAGGAGATGCCATGAGTGATAAATTGTGCAAGGCTGAAGAATTTTTGACCCATTAGAGACATGGTGGACAAAGGAGGGTCTGTTATGAGCATATGTACCCATGTCCCTGATGACTGTGTCAAATTTAAGTGAAATGTTACCCATATGGGAAGCTGCAGTGATGTTAGATTCAGCAACACAAACTATGCTGCAAGAGTAAGTCCATGATTAATACACCAATCATTTGTCTGGTCATGCTCTTGCAATCATCAGCAAACTTGGTTGCCAAAGTCCTTTGATAATGGCTTTTATATCACAGGAATATATATCACTCTGAATTTCCAAACTGTGGCACATCATCCTCATTGTCATTAGCAGAGGCTAAAGATCCACCAAATTCAGACAGGGGCATTCCGCATTTTTTTCTGGACATCATTGTTAAGCAATACTGCCACAAGCGTCTGAAGGAGGACTATACCATGTCTCAGTACAAGGCTAATATGTACAATAGTTTGGCCAAGGCAGTCAGACATAGGTTCATAGGTTCATAGGTTCATACTAGGCTATCTGCCCTAGGGCATTTTATAAAGTGCTGTGCCGCAACCTGGACCCATTTTTAACCTTTTTTTTTTATTACGTGCTCCCCCTCAGAGGTTAGTATGCGTGGTCTTTTTTCTCCAAACAAGTGTGAATGAGGTATAACCGAAACCCTCTCATCCCATCTCCATGAGCCTTGAAGAGAAGAGATGAGGGACTCTGATATGATCCACTCTGGGAGCTTATTCCAGCCAGTGTGTACATCTGTTATGAATCTGTCCCTCCGTTGGTAGCATCCTATTTATTTCTTTGATATGTTATTTAGTTGATATGCTACTGGCATCACATGCCTGGGGAAACAGTTCAATCCCTGTGAGAATGACATGAAGTGACTCAAGCCTGACCACCTTGCCAGATGGGAGGCTAAAGTTAAGTACCAAACACCACTTCAGAACTGTCAGTATTACATCATTTATCTCTTCAGATACCCTGTCAATGCATAGCACCATATACCTTTCATTCTAATAAGGAAAGGTTATTCAGTTCTCTGTAAATTCCTTCACATGTGCGAAGACTTTGTCATCGGTAGTACCTCAGTAGTGCACTTGAACTGAACATTGGTGCAATTCAGTAAGAAATTACATCATAAATAAAAGTAAGGTAAGGTGATTCATTTTTATGTAACTGCTTCCATGCCTCAATGTATTAAAGATATGAAAAGTTCATTCCACTGCACTGGGTGCAGGGTTGTAATCCACAGAGGGTGTGATGTTGTTCTACAGTTTTGTTTTCAGTCTACATCTATATTCCATTCCACTGAATATGTTTTTAGAACTTTCCTGCAAGAGCTTCAGTGACATAGCTCACTAATGCACTGTGTGGTGGACTGTGACCAAAATGTGCATGGGTTCAAATCCTGTCTGTTTTCTTCATGTCATGTGTTATATTACTCTGAAATGTGTTTTACTGGCACAGCCCTTATGAAAGATTATGTGGCTTGGATAGCTAATGCTCTGCTTAGGAGCTGTCAGTGACATAGTCATGTGTTCCAATCTATTATTATGTAGTTTGTTTGATGCTATTATGTGAAAGAAAGATCTCTGTCATCAATATGTAAATTATGTTTGTGACTTTTACACATTCAAACAAAATATATAGATAGCATTCCTGTTGCATTGTTTCTGTAATAAGTAAACAATATAATATAAAACAACATTGTAGCGAATACTTTGACTTTATCTCTTCATTGGCACAATGTATTTATCGCATTATTTATACTAGAAAAGAGGTCCAAATGGAGACAGGGGTCCGAATGGAGAGATGATAAATCAGCAAGCAAAGGAAAGTACTACTCCTGCAATTGAATTCATCCTCAGGTCTTGGTGAGTACCTTCACAAGACTGTCTCTGTTTTTCACAAAATCTCACTTAAACAACAGTGATATATAGACTGTATTTATTAGCATATATCATGGACAGAAGTAGGTTAAAAAATAAAAAGATAGCGGGGTGCAAAAGACCCAGGATAAAAAAGTGCACAATCCTGGTAGGCGCACTGGTGCCAGGAATGACAAAAAAATGACAGTGTAGAATCCACAATACATGGAAACATTTCAACAATGGGGCTAGGCCAGGCTGAGGGGGATGATACCATGCCTGTTGTGTAGTAGTCCACAAAAATCACAACAATGGATAGGCCAAAAATACGCCATAAAGACAATAGAGTGGACTACTGAGGATAAGAAATAAATTATGCATTGTTAGTATTATGCAAGAAGCCCAGAATTTCCAGAGGGAAGATATAGAAAAAGATTAAGACATAAATTAGACGAAAGAAAAATACTTGCACAAGAAAAACTGTCAGAAGCTTCAAATAAAAATGTGTGTTCATTAATACAACAGATTCATGAAAACATTATATAGACCAAGAAACCTTGGGATGTTTAGAAATAGACGTGACTGAGGAAGGCAAAAATATAAAGAATAAAATCTAGAGATTTTTGAAAGGTATAAAAAAGATATATGGGCACAAGAAAGAAAGAGAAATCTGATATGGTGCAATATTTATGCAAATGTGAAAGCCAAATTAATCAATACAAAAAAAGTAGCCCACAAAGATATTTGAACAGAAATACAGGTAAAGGCATCCATATATGTAAAATTTCACAATACAAAAAATAAGACCACAAAGAGGCAATGTAGAACAAATGATTAGTAAAATAAAAGTTAAAAAAAATAGAAGTTGAAGTTATGGAATACTTGTGAAGTCAAGGTTTTAGTGTAGAAAGTCTAACACAGGTTATATCACAACACAGCCTTCTAAAGGAGGATATCAGTAGCTTAACACCACTGCCCCCTCCCCTCAGAGGATGCAGACAACTATGCTGAACAGTACGCCAGTGCAGTATACAAGCACCTGTACAACTGGATGGACTCAGTCATGCCCAACAGAACTAAAACCTGCTCCTCAAGGAAACACACATCTATCTGGTGGGTATCCTCTAACAACAGACTTTACAAAAAAAGGAAGAAACTGTTGACCATGGGTAAAAAGGCACAAATTCCCAATTGGAAAACCTCTACTTAGCATTAACAAGCAAATCAGATCACTAGTGAAAACCTTCAAAGACAATTACGAATCAAAACTAGCCTCTGAAACAAAGGGTAACCACAAAGTCTTTTTCAGTTATGTCAGGAACCTTCATGGCAAAGCCCAGGTTTGTTCTGAATTAGTTCTTAATGGTACCACTTACACTGATCCTGTTGACTTAGCCAACCTTCTAGCAGGTAGATTCAGCACAAACTTCACCCCCCCCTGTCCCTCCCAAAAGCCCATTCAACATCTCCAATACTTGTCCCACACCTCACATCTCCATAGATTTAGTGTTAAAGGCCCTATCTAAGGTGAAGAACACAGCTTCCATGGGACCTGATGGTATCCCGGGCTGTATTCCGCAACATCTCCATCAAGAACTAGCCTCCTCATTGAGCACCCTATTCAACCACAGCCTAATACAGGCTTCACTCCAGCAGAGTGGAAAGCTGCCATGTTATCCCTTTGCACAAAGGTGGTGCCACTACCGACCCTGGAAACTATCAGCCCATTAGCTTGACAAGTCTGATCTGTAAGGCCATGGGCAACCTCTAAGCACTTAAACCCACCCAGTTTGGATTCATCAATGATGGATCTTGCCTGTTGAACCTGGTTGACTTTTTTGAGACTGTCACCAAGACCATGGATGAGGGAAAGTCAGTACATACAGCTTACCTTGAATTGGCCAAAGCCTTTGACACAATCCCCAACTCAGGCATCATCAAAAAGCTAACACAACTTGGCATAAATCCCTACCTCATCAGATGGTTTGCCAACCGGCTCACCAATAGGTCCCACAAGGTCAAAATAGCTGCCTCCACTTCTGACAGCAAACCTGTCACAGGTGGTGTTCCCCAGGGATCTGTCATGGGACCCCTACTGTTTGCCATCTATTTCTCAGAGGTTCAGGCAAAGACAAAAGGCCTGTGGCTGGCCATCTTTGCAGATGACTGCAAGTTAGGTTTTGTCATTGACTCCCCAAATGATGTTAACATACTACAAGAGGATCTCACAGCAACAAAAGACTGGTGCCAAAGTCATGGCCTTACATTAAATGCAAAAAATGTATTATAATACCATTGGCAAAAACACGGCCCCTACTGTTTACCACATCAATGGCAATCCCCTAAGCACACAAGCTGTGGTGAAAGACCTGGGTACACAGGTTGACAGCAATCTCATATTCAACCATCACATAGCGACAGTGGTCAGAAAAGCCTTTTACTTGGTTCATCTCATAAGTAAAGGGATTGCATCCAAGAAAAAAAGGAGGTTATTACCTCTCTGTGCTCCTTCCTCATTAGGCCAATAATTGAATATAATGCCCCATTTGGTATGTACATCTCCAAACACCTGCACCAGCTGGAAATGCCACAGAAAAACCTCACAAAGGAAATCCATGGCCTCCATCACCTGTCCTGTGTGGACAGGCTGAAATTACTATCACTCTACTCGGTATAATATTGATTGCTCAGAGGTGATCTGTGTCTCATGTACAAGGCAAGCTCAGACCCTGCTCCAATCGAGATGCTCCATATCCATAAGTCTAACTCCTCACGCATTACCCGATCGAAAGGCCTAAATCTAATATGCGACAAAACCTGCTAGAGAGACAGATTTGTCTCCAAGAGGCTACCCCATCTCTGGAATAGACTCCCCATAAAGTCAATCAAAGTATGTCGCTGACCCTCTACAAGCACAACCTTGATGAGTGGATGGGAAACCACAAGTTTGCCCCAGGGGTTCCATCTGTGCCCCTCATTGACAGGGGCAACAGGTGCTGACTGGGGTTTCTTTTTTTCAGGATAAACTCTTGGCCAGGCTTGTAAGGGCTCCAGAGCCATTACCCTAGTAATCTCCTATGATCCTATGATGGAACGAGTCCCCCAAGTAAGGAGAAACAGGATGACCAGGAGACATCTGAAGAAGAAATATGGACATCAGAAAAAGAAAGAGATTTAATATGGTGCAATATTTATGCAAAGGAGAAAGCAAAACTAATCAATGCAAAAAGAGCAGCACCAAAGATATTTGAAGAGAAATATAGGCAAAGGTATCTGGATATGGAAAATTTTACAATACAAAAAATAAGAAAACAAAGAAGAAAAGTAGAAAAGAGTATTAGTAATGGAAAAGTTAAAGAAATAGAAACTGAAGTTATGGATTACCTGTGAAATGAAGGATTTTGTGTAGAAAATATAACTTTGATAACATCACAGCAGGATAGATCAATGGATTCCCAAGTTAAGGAGAACCAGTGGAATGTGAAACATCTGACTAGTTGCCATATGAGTATACTTTGGAACCTTCCACAGGAAATCAGTACAAAAGTTTTGTTGGATTTGCAAAGCAAGGGAAGGAACAGGAAACTAATGTGAAGGAATATAGCGTGACGGATCAGATAAGAAGGCAAGACATGTGGAAAATGCATAAATACAGTTGCAAGCATAGAAAACTCTTGGAACAACCTCATGTTGATCGAGACTGAGTGGAGGAATGATTAAGGAGACATGAATTTAAACCAAAAGACGAAAGGTTAAAATCAGTGGCCCAAGACAGAGGACTACGTGAACCTTGGTTTACAAAGTCCATTGAACATGTAAGATGCAGGTTTTTTTAAACAGAAATTGAAACGGTCACACATCTCATTGATTGTTGTGATATACTAATGGCAGAAGGACTGCATACTGAAAGGCATAATAATGTGGCAAGATTGTTGCATTGGGGATTGTGCAAACATTATAATATTGAGGCAGCTGAAAAATACTGGACATATGAGTCACAAAGTATTAATAGAAAAAGGTGAAGTTTATATCACATAGGAGCATCTATTACCAATAGTTCAAAAACAAATGCAAGAAAACCAGATATAGTAGTCCATGAAAAGATGACAAAAGTAGCATTGATAATTGAAATTGCTACATCCAGTTATTACAGTGTCTCATACATAGAGACACAAAGTCATAAAATACCAGGATTTTCAGGCAGAAATGAGGATGATGTGGGAGAAAGATACCCAGACAGTACCAATAGTAGTAGGAGCAACGGGTCTTATAAAAAAGAATTTACAATTGTACTAAGATATGTCACTGATACATGTAACTCTGTATGAATTGCGGAAGGAGTCATTACTTGGCACATTGCAGGTGGTGAAGAGCACATATGGTAAACATCAAAGATTCAAGCAATGCTATAATCATACTTTGATGTAATAATGGGGCCCATTCCTGTCATGGTATTAGAAACCAAAAAGACTTGGAGAAATTAAAAAAAAAAAGAAATGAATATGGTGTTTTTTTTTCAGGGGGTTAAACATACAGTAGTATTTCATGTCAATCTACAATGTTGTGTTTGCACTCTGAAAACATGATTATTAAGCTGACTTGAACATGTATGCATGAATGGATATGTTGTACCTAAAAGGGGTTTGAGGAATCAAAACCTTGTAGCCATATAACTGTTACCACTAGGTTGAATTATACACATCAAAGCTGTTAATTAAGTCAATCCTGCCTGTCAGTATTGTGTTACTCACTTACAATTGTTAGACACTGGATTCAAACACCTGCCTATTTAAGTCCACATTCTTTTCCACTGTGTATTAATCACTAATGCCACAACAAAAGTCATCTTCTGCATTACCTGGTATGTGTGGCTGATGGGCTTTGTGTAGTCTGACTCCTTCAATGGCTACCCTAGCTGATGCAATAGTGTGGAGTCGATCATAATGACATCCATGGATTCATAACAACTGAGGTCTTTCCTTGAAATTAACATGCCTTCATCTGGTTCATTTGTTATTTACTCACATTCTCACCCCTTAAGATCAAGCAGAATTAGATAATCATAATCACTATCAGGACTTAGGAAAAACAAAAAACATAGTGGTTGGCAGTAAGAACTCCACTAGCCATACATGAGAAATGATAAATGATAGTTTTCGTTTTATGATTAAACTGGATAAAATTCCTTCATCCAGGCTAATGTTTTGGTGACCATCATGCAAGTCAGCCTACCCTTGAGGTGTGACAGAAAGAAAAAATTATGTAAGCGTAAGTAGACCTTATTAGTTTAACTGTAACAGCTTCTATGGCTTATTGTATTCCTGATGTAATGTTCACCTTGTTAGGAGCATATGTGGAGGGGTTTGATCCCCTGATTACTGCAGGAGGTTGCAGTCTTCCAAACTGCTGCAGCCTCAAATTTGTGCTTTCTGATAACATAGTACCCAAATCATCCAATTGTGAGTTAAGTAGGCAGGGTTTCAAATCCAATGCAGTGTATGTTGTAGCAGTGCAGAAACAATGTGTATCATGCATCAATGACTTAGTAAACAAATATGAAGTAAGGTTTACTACTAAGGTGTGAAAGTTGGAGAGGGATATATAAACTGGATCTAGGGGTTTGATACTCTGAGTGCTGTAATATGTTTTACCTTCTCATTTTCCCTCTTGCATACTGCTGGTAACATCCCTTTAGATGTGTGCTTTTTGTCAATTGTTGCATATGTTTTTCTGTGGTGTTTGTAGTTAGTACACTGGTCAAGAGAATATGAGTTAGGGAGACAGGGGTTCATATCCATTTAGGTCTATTTTGTAGCAGTATAAAAAGCAATGTGTATCATCATGCAACAATGACTTAAAGAACAAACATGAAGTAATAAATACTACTTGGATGTGACATTTTGACAGGTATGCATAAATTAAGTGGATGGTTTTGATACCTTGGGTGCTGGAATCTGTTTAACACCTCTTATTTTCAGTCTTACAGTCTTATACACAGTTGGTCATATCCCTTCAAATGTATACTGACAACTATTGTATATAACTTCTCTGGTATCAGCAGCTAGTCCAGAGCTCAAAGAAATATGAATTAGGAAGTCAGGGATTCAAATAAAGTGAGGTCTAATTTGTAGCAGTCTGACAAATAATTCATCCCTTGCAATAAGTTAATACAATCCATATAGGGAATAAGAATAAGCATATCATGTGTATGTAACAGTTTGCCACCAGTGTGTACATTTCCATTACAATAGGGTGGTAAGTTTTGATCCCGTTATTGTTGTATGTTCTTTCTAGCTGCTAATTTTTCAGTCTCACACAGTCAAAAAGGCCTGTATGGTTCAACCTATGCATGATGTGATGAATCTGTGCTCAGAACACTGGGTGCAGGATTCTATACCTCTCATGGTGGAATTTTTCATACAATATTAAGATGTCAGCATTGATCTATATGCCAATCCTGTGTAATATTTTATGATATTAGTGTAGAACTATATGCAATTCATGTGCAATATTTTATTTTATTTTTTAAACTCTTTTCCTTTATGGGTTTCAGTGACATAATTGGCTAATGCTGTGGTTCAGGGGATATGAGTAACACAGGCATAGGTTCCAATATGGTCATTTCTATTTCTCTCTTAGTTCTATTTTATATTTAGGAACCCAGTTGGACTCTTTCCTCATCATTAGCATCTTCTCAACTATCTGTCTTTCTGCAAACATTGATTCAATCGTGCTACATCCTGATTTGAATCTGAACTGCTCATCTCCCATCTTACGTTCTACTACTCTAGGTATACATTTATCAATCACCATCTACAGAGCTCTCCTGCAATATGATAGGCATTTGATATCTCCCTGTCCATGACTGTCAAGGCCCACTCTGTTCTTATATACTGTCATTGTTATGTTTATTCTCCAATCATCTGGAATACACCTTCCTCTATACACAGCTATGAATGCCCTCAGAAGTCATTTGAACCTGCACTTTTCCCTGACTTCATTTTCCTTATTAGCGTGTGGTCTCCTCATCTTCTTTCATCATCGGCTGTGTCTGGGGCAGTACAGCTGCTGTGAGGATTTCTTCATTCAGAAGCTGCTGAAAGTAATCCTTCCATCTAGTGTTAGGAGGGTGGCCTAATGGTTAAGGTATTTGCCTTACAAACACAAGGTGCAGGGTTTGAATCTCACACAGGATAATTGGCTAGGCTTAAAATGGCTCACAAGGACAGTTAGCTTAGTATGAAACTATCTGTCTCTGGTTTCCTGTGGGCTGGTGAGCAGCTTGTTATTGTCTTCCCTTATGAACGGTGTCTTACTATCTTCTTTAGTTTCTGTCTTTGCTTGTGACCTGATAGAGTTTTGTTATGCCATATACCTAATCACTTTCCAGAAACTAGAAGAGTACCTCTGATGCCTTGTTCTTTGGTATTGCAATACCTCTGTTAGCCTCTTTGTTAGCCAACCAGTATTCCTTCTTTGTCTGGTCTGTACTTTCTAGCTATTATTTTTTTCCTGCACTCCTTTTTTTTGGTGGTTTCCTGGACTTGTACATTCCACCACCAGTATGTACCTTATTTCCATACCTGGCTGAGACACATATTTGTTATGTAGTCCTCACACATGCTGTTTTAAGGTGCTGCCATTCTTTTTCAGCTCCACTTATTTCCTATTCTTCATGAGATGCTAGAGCCCGAAGTAATTTCTTGAACAAGTGGTGTATGCTGTAGGACTTTGTAATTGCTGATTCTATCTCAGTGCCCTTTCTTTACTAGGAGGGAGTCTACCTGAGTCATATGTTTGCCATGCTTGCATGGGATCTCGTGACCATTTCTCTGGCTAAACCACATGTTGGCCACCATCAAGCCATTTGCCAGACAGAAGTCTAGAATGGCCTCACCTTTATTCATGTTGCCCCACCTATGTGGACCCAGGCAATCCTCATATCCTGTTTTGTGTGTTCAGATATGTGCATTTGTGGGCACCCATTATTAACACCAATTCCTGTCATCTTGCTTTATCTAGTATGTCCTGCAACTGCTAACAAATGCACTCTTTTCCTCACTATCACAACCCTGCTGAGCAGCATATGCTAATATTATGAACACTACCCTGTCTTATTGACCCAGGGCTAATGAGATTTATAGGTTCATATGTTCATAGACAAGTACTTAGCTGCCATTCTGGGCCATATTAAGTTTTTTTAAGGGTGAGAATCAAACTCTGAAACCCTAATTCTTATGGCAGGCACACACTGTCCAAGAGGAGCACATACACCCCTCCCACAATTAGTATGTGACCCTGTCATAGGTTGGAGTAGACCTGATCCTCAACCATCTTATCACTGGCAAATATCCATGCCCCTTTGGCGACATTAGTCAAGATGACCAAATTACATAGAGCCAGTTTTTATGCCCTGTGTAGCCCTATCTGTGATCCTTGAGTTGATACCCAAAGCAGTCAGTCTATACAACTCTTCCCCTATACAGCACCATCTACAGTCTGTGCTACTTCCCATGGCACTACTCATGGATAGGTTTTTGAGGTGGAAACATTCAGCATATATTTGCAGGTGGGAAGAATTCCACAGAATCCCAGGGAGAACATGCAAAGTCCATACAGGGATTGGCTGGAGGTCAGGACTGAACCTTGTACCTCATGCATCAGACACTATGGCATCTGGTCTCTTTCAGTCTTCAGCACTATTCTAACATTTCCCTGAAATGTGTGTATTCAGACCTCTTCAGTGTTTGTATACGCTAGAGCTTCTGTGCCTCAGTCTATTCAATCAGTGATGTGTACATTGTTAGTAGAGTAGCAGATGGCTTTTAATCCCTTTCGATACTGGCTGGTTGGTATGTTATTTTCTGCTGTTCACTTTTCAGACTTCAACACTATTCTAACAGTTCCCTAAAAATTCAGACCTTTTCTGTTTGCATTGTTCTATGTTCATTGCTCATTTGACAATGTCCTGGTCTACAGAGTATTCTTGGAGAAAGGCAGGGGTTTAAATTAGGTAGGTTTATTTCTGTTGTCCTGTTA